>NC_092637.1:65068772-65158772 GCF_039555335.1 Amphiura filiformis | reverse complement strand
TGGAAGCGGTGTACATTTACGCGGAGTTTGACACCTCATTTGTCGCAAACAGATCAAAACTTTTGAAGTTATGCTCATTTGAACAAGCCTACTATCAAATTTGAAAGTTGCAGGTCCGCCCCAATGAATTCACACAATAAACAGACACATTCCATTTAAAAGCCATCTCTGATTTTCACTTAATTTAGGCATATTGCTTGGTCTTGTCAGGTCTTGAACCAACGACCACATGAACGCAATACTCTGGACACACCCAAGGTCCCCTAAATCCCTGGTCATCATATTGATTCTTTCATTCGACTTAATTTCTTCAGATGATTGAATAAGGACAATTGTCATTGAACTTTGATCATTCTTCATCCTCACAAGAAGCAATAGGAAAGTTAGTCATGCAAAGAAGAAGAGGAGAGCACTGATTACACCTGTATACTGCCAACCATCTCAAGTGGTATGAGTGCAACTTTCATTCCAGTGGATAGGTTCGGTTAAATAAGCATAACTTCAAAAATACTCATCCGTTTGCAACAAATGAGGTGTAAAAATTCGCGTCAATTAACACTGCTTCCACTCATATCCCATTTAGTGTAACACAATTTGTCGTTTGAATTTGACAGACAAATTTCTTACCTGGTAAGTTTCTTTTTTGGAGCAGTTTACATGCATCAACATGGGGAGGTTATTAAATACAGAGTACAAAATTGCTGAAAACAGAGGTAAATTGTCCAAACACTTTAAGACATTTTCATTTGATCTGAGTTCTTAAGAGGAATGTAATTTCCTGCATTTCTTTGCATATAGTATCCAAATGTTTTGTCTAATGTTGTTGATAGTTTTTTTTTTGCATCAGCCATAGAATCTTTGTCTGTTTTTGAAAGGGAACAGTTACCATTCTTGTTTGTCTCTCTGTTCTCTGTTTTGTTCTGTTTTTGTTGGAGTGGGAGTGTAGATTTGATTGAGTGTTTGTTCAACAATATGATTATGATGCCTTGAATTTGATACTCTCATGAATGTGATGTCTCATTTATATCTCAATTGACACTCACCGCTTATGACAGTGCTGTGATGGTCTTTGTTTTGTGCTTTTGTCAGACCTGGTCCAGCTTCTGCTTTTTTACCATTCTTACACAGCGAATTTGCAAATTAGCTGTGTTCTGTCTTTTGCCAATTCTTTCTTTCTTTCTTTCTTTCTTTCTTCTTCTTCTTTCTGGCAACCAGCCTCTTCTCTTACATGTTACATGCTACAATGGCGCCACTTGCACATATGCATTGCCTATATCATATGTCTATAGGGTGTTCACAGATTCGGGGTCAAAGGTCATTAAGGGGGGCATTTTCGGTCTGAAAGCTAAATATATTAAAAAAATCACTGTATTTACAAATGACATAGCAGAGTGTTGTCATTAGCACACATGCATTGCTACCAACCAGGGTATTTGGGGTGTCTTAAGTTTTGGGGTCAAAGGTCATTAAGGGGTCGCTTCAGGTCAAAAACCAAAAATCATCAAATATTTTTATTTTTTTTTATCTCAAAACGTAGAGTGACATAAACTTCATAAATGCATTAGTGTTACCCGATGTATGCACGGTATTTTTACTTTTTTGGTCAAATGTCATTTAGACGTCATTTCCGGTTTTAAGCTAAATAATTTCAAGAATTTTTATCTCCATAACTAAGCATAGTAGATTTTTTTTATTTAAACTGTAACAATGCATTTTCTCGGTGTATATAAGGTTTTTTTTATTGGGGTCAAAGGTCATTAAGGAGGTCAAAATGTCAAATTTGCAAAAAAAATGTTTAAAATTGCCCCAATCGAGCTCAAATTCAACAGGAACGATTCTTACGACATTCTTAACATGTTACAAATATTTATGACCCCAAAGGTCAATGTTTACTTTGGGGTCAAAAGGTCAAAATATGGTTGCCAGATAGCTATTCGCTGTGTACCCAGATTCTATTGACTCTAGTTTTTCTTATGTCCTGGCTTCAGCTCTTGTGAGTGGTGGGTGTCAATAATTACAAGTGTAGCTACATATCAAATTTCAATTTGGACTTAAGGGGGTACTACACCCTTCGATAAATTTGTGACTATTTTTGCACTTTTCTCAAAAACTAATAACACACTGGTAACAAAAGTTATTTATATTATAGGGGCAAGGAATCCAGTTACTACACTGCAATTTCAGTGACCCAAGACAAACGGTTCGTTATTTATGATAAGAAATGAGGTACCGATATGATGTACCTCATTTCTTATCATATTTACTGAACCGCTTGTCTTGAGTCACTGAAATTTCAGTGTAGTAATTGGATTTCTTGCCCCAATAATATACATAACTTTTGTTACCAGTGTGTTATTATTAGTTTTTGAGAAAAATAAAAATAGTCACAAGTTTACTACAGGGTGTAGTACCCCTTAAAGGAATATTTGCATATTTGTTTATACTATTGTATGGCTGATATGATGGTTTCCTGTATCTTTTCTCCACCCACCAGTCCCAAGTACAGGGCAATAAAAATGGAAAAATAAAACAAACAAAAAAACATGGGTGAGGACCATTTCCCCCTTATCAAAATGATTACGCCTCACAGCTCAGTTTAGCACCTGGCAGAGAGTTTCTCCATGTAGAAATCTTTCTTTTCAACAAACAATATTTGTATATACAATATATACTGTGTTTTAAGTGAAAAAAAAACTCACTAAAAGACCCTTTTTTACATGTTTAGTCCATTCTATGAAATGATTTTGTTTATGTAGTTTACTTTGTTCTTCTGGTAAATTGTTTTTCCAAAAGGGCAATTGCTCATTATATTATATTCAATAAAGCTGCACGTTGCTTTGATATATGAAATATAAAAGAATCTGAAGATGTGTACAACTTTTTTGCAGCTTAATGGCAATGCAAACACTTGATCAGTGTATTGAATTAAAAAACCTATACAAAGACATTTATTTCAAGTAATGATTGTTCATTTTTTGGCTTTTTTTTTGGCCAAATGTCGAAAAAAATGTCGTTTTTGCCAGCCATTTTGAAAACGTCCACTGAACCAATATAGATATACATTTTACGCAAAAAAGCTTTCCGGATTCGGTTTTAGTAGCTAAAATGGCAATAGAATCCACTTGTCTAATAAATGATTTGCAAAAATGCTCTCATCTCCCCACCAATAATATAACTATAGCAACCTTAACCTGAACGTTACCATGGGAACCTACTAGTAAGAATTTCTCACCTACATGCTTACAGGTATAGCACTACTAATAACATGTATGCGCGTATTAATAGTAGCAGTGGGCTATCGAAGCCAAAAGGACTTTTTTGGTTATTTTAATTTCTAAACAGTTTTTTTTTTTGTTCTATATAATCTATCTCAACATGAAATGACAAAATTTTTGGCCTGGTGTCCGAGAAAAAAGTGTGCAGCGCCCTCTTGTGTCACCATACCTCATCATTGTGGAGGCAGTGGATTCGAGTACAAAATCCTTCAAAGTAGTCCTTTTCTAGCATGTTGCTATGATTTTGGTGTCTAAATATATGTAAATGAGCTCAAAATACCTAATTTTGAAAGTTGCATGAAAATTGGACATTGTGTTTTCTTAAAAATGGACATTTTGGGTCAAAATTGAGCATGAGGGCGCTTTTCATGATTGTTTAAAGTGAATAGCTATGAAGATGATCACCAGTTCAAACTGCTCAAGAAATTTGAGCATTTTATCACCATTAGTTTGTCCATAGCACTCGTTTGAATGTTCCTTCGATACTGCTATTCAAATACATGGGGGTCAATGATCTTTTATCATGTACAATCCAATGGTGGCATCCAAATGAACGTTCTGATTATCGTTGCGGACAAACTACTTCTGCTAAAAAGCTCAAATTCTCCAAGCAGATCAAACTTAAGTGTATCTTCATAGATGTAAACATTAAAATGCCGAAAGGAAGAAATTTTTCGCAAAATCTTGAAAAGTGCCCTCACGCTCAATTTTGACCGAAAATGGCATTTTTTAAGAAAACGTAATGTCCGATTTTCATGAAACTTTCAAAATTAGGTATCTTTAGCTTACATATATTTAGACACCAAAATCATAGCAATATACCAGAAAAGGAGTATTATGAAGGATTTTCTACTCAAATCCACTCCTCCACAAAGATAATGTATGGTGACACAAGAGGGCGCTGCACACTTCTTTCTCAGACCCCCTGCCAAAAATTGTGTCATTTCATGCTAAGATAGGGCAAATGGAATTATAAACCAGACTTAGCTGTGGTCTAAGACCACGAACACAGCCGTGTTGTGACCCCTTAATCACCTTTGTCCCCAAAATATATGAAAACCCCATAGACATTGGCTAATGTCAATGCACGTGTCCATGTGGCATCACTTTGCTATGCTTTTTGTGGCAGAAGGGGCATTTTGAAGGTATATCATTTTATACCGGAAGTGACCCCTTACTGACCTTTGACCCCAAATGTGTGTACACCATATAGACACTGTGTTATAACAATGCATGTGTGCAAGTGGCGTCACTGTCCTACGTAATTTGTGGAAGAAGAAGCATTTTAAAGTTATTTCGTTTTATACCGGAAGTGACCCCTTAATGACCTTTGACCCCAAATAAAATAATACCACATATAAACTGGGTAACCACAATTCATGTGTGAACATACCGTTACTGTCCAATGTTTTACTTAGCTAATAAAAATTTTTGAAGGTATTTCGTTTTATACCGGAAGTGACCCCTTAATGACATTTGACCCAAAATCTGTGTACACCTCATAGACACTGGGTAATAACAATGCATATGTGTAAGTGGCGTCTCTGTCCCACATAATTTGTGGAAGAAGATGCATTTTAAAGGTATTTCTTTTTATACCAGAAGTGACCCCTTAATGAGCTTTGACCCCAAATAAAAAAATACCACATATACATTGGGTGACTGCAGATCATAGGTGAACATACCGTTACTGTGCTATGTTTCACTTAGCTAATACAAATTTTTGAAGGTTTTTGGTTTTATACCGGAAGTGACCCCTTAATGACCTTTGACTACAAATATGTGTACACCACATAGACACTGGGTAATAACAATGCATGTGTGCAAGTGGGGTCGCTGTCCTACGTAAGTTGTAGGAGAAGATGCATTTTTAGTTGAAATCACGTTTTTGACGCCTGTGACCCCTGCGTGACCTTTGACCCCGCGAGTTTAATGTGACATGTAGGGGCATGCTCAATGATCATGGTGACCAAGATAGGTCAAAATCGATGTAAGCATGTGAGTGCTAGACCAAATGCAATGGTTGACAGAAGAAAGAAGAAGAACTAGACTTAGCTGTGGTCTAAGACCACAAACACAGCCGTGTTGTGACCCCTTAATCACATTCGACCCCAAAATATATGAAAACCCCATAGACATTGGCTAATGTCAATGCACGTGTCCACGTGGCATCACTTTGCTATGCTTTTTGTGGCAGAAGGGCATTTTGAAGGTATATCGTTTTATACCGGAAGTGACCCCTTAATGACCTTTGACCCCAAATCTGTGTACACCCCATAGACACTGGGTAATAACAATGCATGTGTGCAAGTGGCGTCTCTGTCCCACATAATTTGTGGAAGAAGATGCATTTTAAAGGTATTTCTTTTTATACCGGAAGTGACCCTTAATAAGCTTTGACCCCAAATAAAAAATACCACATATACATTGGATGACTGCAGATCATATGTGAACATACCGTTACTGTGCTATGTTTTACTTAGCTAATAAAAATGTTTGAAGGTTTTTCGTTTTATACCGGAAGTGACCCCTTAATGACCTTTGACCCCAAATATGTGTACACCACATAGATACTGGGTAATAACAATGCATGTATGCAAGTGGGGTCGCTGTCCTACGTAAATTGTGGGAGAAGATGCATTTTTAGTTGAAATCACGTTTTTGACCCATGTGACCCCTGCGTGACCTTTGACCCCACGAGTTTCATGTGACATGTAGGGGCACGGACAATGATCATTGTGACCAACAATCCCCGAAATATGTCTTGAAACATTAAAGCGTCTTTAGGGGAAAATAAGTCCCCCCACTCCCCCGTGCAATGTTGAAACGTGCAAATGTGTTCAGCGTGTCTCCAAAGTGTCGCAACATTGAATGATGGGGGTGGGGAAGGAAAAGTGTTAATTGATGGCCCAGCTTTCTTCTAATTCCAAATATTCAACATTTTTATCCACATTAAAAATACACTTTTGATTTCATTCAAGATGCCTAAAGCGTTTCAACTACATTTTTCGGGGATTGAAGTTAGGTCAAAATCGATGTAAGCATGTGAGTGCTAGAGCAAATGTAATGGTTGACAGAAGAAAGAAAGAAAGAAAGAAAGAAAGAAAGAAAGAAAGAAAGAAAGAACCTGTAAGAAAAAAGACACAGCCGTGACTTACGTCACGGCTGTGTAACTAGACTTAGCTGTGGTCTAAGACCACGAACACAGCCGTGTTGTGACCCCTTATTGACCTTTAACCCCAAAATATATGAAAGTCCCATAGACATTGGCTAGTGTCAATGTACATTTGCATGTGGCATCACTATGCCATGTTACTTGTGGCAGAAGGGGCATTTTGAAGGTTTTTCGTCTCAGACCGGAAGTGACCCCTTGATGACCTTTGACCAAAAATAAAAAAATACCACATATACACTGGGTAACCACAATTCATATATGAACATAGCGTTACTGTCTTTTGTTTTTCTTAGCTAATAAACAAATTTTGAAAATATTTCATTTTATACCGGAAGTGACCCCTTAATGACCTTTGACCCCAAATATGTGTACACCCCATAGACACTGGGTAATAACAATGCATGTGTGCAAGTGGCGTCACTGTCCTACAGAATCTGTGGAAGAAGATGCATTTTAAAGGTATTTCGTTTTATACCGAAGTGACCTCTTAATGAGATTTGACCCCAAATAAAAAAACTACCACATATACATTGGATGACTGCAGATCATATGTGAACATACCGTTACTGTGCTATGTTTTACTTAGCTAATAAAATTTTTGAAGGTTTTTCGTTTTATACCGGAAGTGACCCCTTAATGACCTTTGACCCCAAATCTGTGTACACCACATAGATACTGGGTAATAACAATGCATGTGTGCAAGTGGGGTCGCTGTCCTACGTAAATTGTGGGAGAAGATGCATTTTAGTTGAAATCACGTTTTGACCCCAGACCCCTGTGTGACCTTTGACCCCACGAGTTTCATGTGACATGTAGGGGCACGGACAATGATCATTGTGACCAAGTTAGGTCAAAATCTATGTAAGCATGTGAGTGCTAGAGCAAATGTAATGGTTGACAGAAGAAAGAAAGAAAGAAAGAAAGAAAGAAAGAAAGAAAGAAAGAAAGAAAGAAAGAAAGAAAGAACCTGTAAGAAAAAAGCTGTGGTCTAAGACCACAAACACAGCCGTGTTGTGACCCCTTAATCACATTCGACCCCAAAATATATGAAAACCCCATAGACATTGGCTAATGTCAATGCACGTGTCCACGTGGCATCACTTTGCTATGCTTTTTGTGGCAGAAGGGGCATTTTGAAGGTATATCGTTTTATACCGGAAGTGACCCCTTAATGACCTTTGACCCCAAATCTGTGTACACCCCATAGTCACTGGGTAATAACAATGCATGCATGCAAGTGGCGTCACTGTCCTCCAGAATCTGTGGAAGAAGATGCATTTTAAAGGTATTTCGTTTTATACCGGAAGTGACCCCTTAATGAGATTTGACCCCAAATAAAAAAATACCACATATACATTGGATGACTGCAGATCATGTGTGAACATACCGTTACTGTCCCATGTTTTACTTAGCTAATAAAAATTTTTGAAGGTTTTTCGTTTTATACCGGAAGTGACCCCTTAATAAGCTTTGACCCCAAATAAAAAAAATACCACATATACATTGGATGACTGCAGATCATATGTGAACATACCGTTACTGTGCTATGTTTTACTTAGCTAATACAAAATTTTGAAGGTTTTTCGTTTTATACCGGAAGTGACCCCTTAATGACCGTTGACCCCAAATCTGTGTACACCACATAGATAATGGGTAATAACAATGCATGTGTGCAAGTGGGGTTGCTGTCCTACGTAAATTGTGGGAGAAGATGCATTTTTAGTTGAAATCACGTTTTTGACCCCTGTGACCCCTGCGTGACCTTTGACCCCACGAGTTTCATGTGACATGTAGGGGCACGGACAATGATCATTGTGACCAAGTTAGGTCAAAATCGATGTAAGCATGTGAGTGCTAGAGCAAATGTAATGGTTGACAGAAGAAAGAAAGAAAGAAAGAACTAGACCACCAGCCATGCTGCGACATGGCACACAAGACGGCCCGAAAATGGATTTTGAAGTTTGACCTTAAACTTTGACCATTTGGGCCGAGGCTATTGTAGACTTCCCCCACCATTAATGGTGCATCACTGTAGCATATAGGGGCTTAATCCGTCTTCCATAGGCTCAGATATAGCCACGTTTCCGTACTTGACGCGCGACAATTTCTGGGTCCTTTGATTTTTGGAAAAAATCGGAGGAACTTGAATGGACATATACCCTCTGCTTTTAATCCGGGCTTGGGACCGGCAATTGGGATACACTGTAAAAATGAGTTATGTCATTTTGTTGCAGATTAATCGTAGAGACGTCGTTTTGACCGATTTGGTCAAAACGCGCGATGTCTCAGACGAGTAATTTGCAGAAAAATGACTAAAGTTATTTTTACAGTGTATGCTCAAATTGGCAGCATTATTATGTCCATAGAACCAGAGAAGGTGACTCTTCTCACCTTCTCCGATAGAACGGAGTCAAAATTGATTCATTGATTGCAAGATTAATTTGTTGCGAGATGATAATGCGAAAACAGTAAAGTAAATGGATAAACACGTTGAGATATTGTTGTTCAGTATTGCCTATAAATTCTGAATACGTAAATACAATTCAAATCATTAAAAGTCATAAACATTTTCTGCAAATCTGTACCCTCTCAAATTACTGCCTACTTAGGCAATACATAATTGTGTGAGGTAGATAAATTACATACGATGTTAATTTTCAAAGTGCTTTAGAATCTGTTAGATTATTATTAGAATTCGATATTGTATATAATTTGGGCGTTGGTAAATTTCATTTATACAACGTTAAAATATAGGAAAAAATATATATACAGAGATTATTATTATTAAAATATAATAGATATTGCACATTTTGAACACCAAAAGAGGTATTTCATTTGATTTGATTCGACATTATCAACATATGACATCAAAACATTTTATTGCAGATAATTATGACATATAAAAGCATATTTACAGAGTAAGGAATAAATATAAAAGCACCAGGGATAGCCTGAAAAGTCTAGTATTAAAAAAAGACTTATTTCCATTGGGGTCCTTAAAAAATGAAATAGGGAAAACAACAATTGACTTGAAAAGTCAGAAGACAGCTTATAGAAATTTAACTTGCCAGTACTATACTGATGTCATTAATTTTCATCGCATACTTGGAGGTAATAGAGATAATATATGGAAAGCATATCAATACAAATGTACAGGTCTAAATATTAACTTTGGTTCATTTATCATGTCAACTTGATATATTATAGTTGTTTTATTGCATTATTTTATATCAAATCATCATTATTTTTGATCATGCCACAGAGTGGATTTGCATTTAACTATTGAAAATATGGATGTACTACACTGAAATCATAATTATTCTGTATGAAAAAAGTTTTAGTAACAGTAACACCGTTCATATTATACTAATGCGAACGATTGGTAAACATTGAATGTGTACACTTTTTTAATGTTTAATGGCAACAAACGTGGGCTGATGATAACTATAGTAAGTTGTCATAGGTAAACTGGTGTATTCATCAGGCGTTGGTTTGATGTAGATATGATCTAATAGAGTGCCTTTTGATGTGGTAGGGTGTTGAGTGAGTTGCTTATAATGATTGAACGCAGGAATGGTTGGATGTTTCAGCAAGTCATGGTTGAAATCTCCAAGAATAACATTGTAAGTATTGTCTTGCAATTCAAATTGGGCTAACATATTAGTCATGTGCGAACTGAACTCTCTTGCATTTGTTCCAATAGGTTTATATATAACAATGATCAGCATGTTTGTGTTTCCAAATGTTCTGATTGCTAGTATGTCAGAATGTTCATTCGATGAAAATATACGTTGATATTTGACACTATTCTGAATGTACATAGCAACGCCTCTTCCTTTGCCAGAATTCATTGTTTCCAAGGAATAACCGTCGATGTTATAAGAACTCAAACTATGGTTGTTTTCTAACCAGGTTTCAGACAAGCATATTACATGTGCTTTCTTCATTTCCGTGTTATTTGCCATGTGTTCGAAATTTGCACTCAAACGTTCTATATTATGATGGATAACGATGAAATTTGTGGAGTGATCTAATTCTAATACAGGATTAGCTATTGACAAATCACACTGGGTCATTGTCGATAAATGGGTTTGAACATCGTCATCACAATATATATGTTTCTCATCGAAATCCGTAAGGTACAGTCCGTCTAGATGTGTGACACGACTCAATGCGACGTATGCCATTGCCTTCAGTAGATGTTTCATAGATATGACGGCTTGATCGGTAGTTTGTCCTTGTACCTTATGTATGGTTACAGCCCAAGACAATTTCAACGGTATCTGTTCTCTGGTTGTAGTACAGATTGTTTTTGTCTTTAATCTAGCTTTCAACTGAAAAGACTCTTTCCTTGGCTTTATAGGAGTACATTGGTCATATTGTGGTTCTACCTTCAAGTAAGGACTCACGAAATAATATAGTAGAAAATCATATATATATAGTCCGTGGCAGAAACAATTAGATATAGGCAGAAATTGTTACTAATCCATCACTTAAAAGTGTTACAATAAACCCCAAAAGATAACTATATAACGGGTCTCACTCTAACATCTTTAGTAGAGGATGAAACACTCTAATATCTTTATATAGGTTGGTAGTGGCATTACTATATAATACTATTAAATTTTTCCCTGTTCCACTGTTCCACTTGGGGCATTTCTCACTCTAATATCCTTATATAGGTTGGTACTGGTATTACTATATTATACTATTACATTTTTCCCTGTTCCACTGTTCCACTTGGGACACTCTCACTCTAATATCTTTATATAGGTTGGTACTGGTATTATGGTATTACTATATTATACTATTAGATTTTTCCCTGTTCCACTGTTCCACTTGGGGCACTTCTCACTCTAATATCTTTATATAGGTTGGTACTGGTATTACTATATTATACTATTACATTTTTCCCTGTTCCACTGTTCCACTTGGGGCACTTCTCACTCTAATATCTTTATATAGGTTGGTACTGGTATTACTATATTATACTATTACATTTTTCCCTGTTCCACTGTTCCACTTGGGCCACTTCTCACTCTAATATCTTTATATAGGTTGGTACTGGTATTACTATATTATACTATTACATTTTTCCCTGTTCCACTGTTCCACTTGGGCCACTTCTCACTCTAATATCTTTATATAGGTTGGTACTGGTATTACTATATTATACTATTACATTTTCCCTGTTCCACTGTTCCACTTGGGACACTCTCACTCTAATATCTTTATATAGGTTGGTACTGGTATTACTATATTATACTATTACATTTTTCCCTGTTCCACTGTTCCACTTGGGCCACTTCTCACTCTAATATCTTTATATAGGTTGGTACTGGTATTACTATATTATACTATTACATTTTTCCCTGTTCCACTGTTCCACTTGGGACACTCTCACTCTAATATCTTTATATAGGTTGGTACTGGTATTATGGTATTACTATATTATACTATTAGATTTTTCCCTGTTCCACTGTTCCACTTTGGGCACTTCTCACTCTAATATCTTTATATAGGTTGGTACTGGTATTACTATATTATACTATTACATTTTCCCTGTTCCACTGTTCCACTTGGGGCACTTCTCACTCTAATATCTTTATATAGGTTGGTACTGGTATTACTATATTATACTATTACATTTTTCCCTGTTCCACTGTTCCACTTGGGGCACTTCTCACTCTAATATCTTTATATAGGTTGGTACTGGTATTACTATATTATACTATTACATTTTTCCCTGTTCCACTGTTCCACTTGGGGCACTTCTCACTCTAATATCTTTATATAGGTTGGTACTTTTAATGCAGAACAGATCGTTTCGCCATATATATTGAAGGCAGCGGTTCCCATATGGGCAAGCAGTAGAACAGATACTTGATCAGCGTCCTCGATCATAGGTGCAAATGTTTTGTTTGCATAGTATGTTATTCATTTAATGACGTGACTCTTTCCAGTTCCTGCTCCACCAGTAACAAAGATATGAAATGGCTGCACTGTGTGATCTCTAGCTTTGTCGTTACACCATCTGGAAACATAGTTAAATATTTGACGTTGTTTGTCATTCAGTTGTCGCATCATAGATTTGGCTTGTTCTTCAGTTTCAATTGTACACCTTGGTGTAGCAGCTTGACGGCGATCTCGTCCTTGAAATTCAGGAATTTCAACCTCACTTGTCTCATCATCTGATTTGTTATGTTGCACTCGATCTAATCGATCATCCATATTTTGTTGTTCTCCTTGGGGATTAAGGGCATTCCAAGCATCTTGAAGGTCCGGTATCTCTTGCAGTGCTTCCCAAGCGTTGTCAAGCTTATTATCATCAGGTTCAAATTCGTTCATGTTTTCTGCAACTATTTCCCGAACTGGCACAGTTTCCCCATTGATTGTAACGGTTCCACGCAAGTGATAACTTTCATAGGTATCGTAAGATTCAGGTTTGATTTCTGTCGTTCTGTGTGGAAGGTACAGACGTAACATGTTCATGTGATATCGTTCTTTATCTCTCTTTATCGACACTCGTGGATAGCGGATGACAGCCGGTTTGCCTTTTGTTCTTTCTTTCATCTTTGCTGAACCGTTCTTCAATTTGATGACACTTTTATTCTGTGGGCGCTGTTTTTGCTCATCTTTTTCTGTGCTGTTGTCGTCGTCGTCATTATCAGATTGTCTTTGTTGTTCACCACTACCTGATTCACGTGTACTTGATACTTGATAGTGTGTAGAAAAGAATTTAGCCATGCACATGTTTTTGTATTTTTCTGTACTTGGTCGTCCGATGTATTTTTCAATTTGAGTTGACTTCCAAACTTCTTCGGAATTTCCTGCATTTTCTTGAAGGTCTCGTAGTGGTAAGGAGACTTTTTGTCCATCAACATCAGTTTGAATGAATTCTACACGTCGGGAACTGCGTTTCAATGGCATGCTACAAACCTGGTAAATGGCGCCCATGACACTTACTTCTCTGTGTTGCAAATATACACTTCCAAGCTTTTTCAATTCAGATACTGCATCTGTGTTTCCTTCTCTGGCTTCTCTCTGTGCATTACGAAGCAAGTCACCAATTTCTCTCTCAGATTTAGTAAGATAGGAAAGCATATAAACTGCAGCTGCGAAAGGATCTAAAACATATTGAATATCCATGTTTCCATTCCAGCACCGGATTAAGTCACGATTGTAGTTGTTGACCCATTGCTCATTAGTTCGTCTCTTTAGATAGACCGTGTTTCGTTTAGCAAGGATGGAAAGAGCATTCTCAAATTCTGAATGTGACACCTTAGTGACGTGCAGTATTTTATCAAAGTCTGCGTCTTTGTTATCTTCTATTGCTTTCCAGAGTTTGTCAATTGTACATTTTGCATCAAATTCATCTGCTTCTTGTAATTCTTTAAGTTCCTCCTCGGTTAGATAACCGCCACATGATTCTGGTTCTCGAGCTCTGCAGATAAATGTCTGATTAGATGGTGGCTTGGGAAAGTTAAAGCGACACACTTTGCCTGTTTTCTTACAAGATTTCGTATGGCGTTTGGCATGAATTTGTACATTTGACACGATTTCGTGCAGCTCGGCATCATCCTCGGATGGTAGTTCACATGATATATATCTATCTATGAAATCAGCGATATCATGGTCTGTATCTTTATCCAGCAGTGGTGCGTCTTTCACCCATACAATCATGTGAATATGCGGCCAGCCTCTTTGTTGGAACTCGGTCCTGTAATAGTAGTCCTCAACTTTACCTATGGGGTTAGTTGGCGATAGAATCACATCGCTGATAAATGTATACACTCGCTGTTGAAACATTCTAGCTGCCGTTGCTGGATTAGACATAATTATCGTGCAATGTTCTTCCCACGTCATGTTTTTATGTTGTTCTGCAGTCATAGGTCTTTTCCCTTGTGATATGAGAATAGCGTTGTCTATTTCAATCCAGCGTCTGTCAGCAGCACTAACGGTTAGAAAAAATGTAGGAATACCTAGTTGCCGTAGCATTGCAAAGACGTCTTTCTTTGATGTTTCCCAGTAAGCAGGCGTGCCTCTGATTTTGGTCAGGAATCTGTATCCTTGGTCTCTACGGATAAGTCTCTTTACCTGCTCATGATTGGTCAACATTGATGCTGTTATTTCTTTGCCATCTACTGTTTTAGTGTTTCCTGTGCGTAGTGCAATACAAATGTTGTCCCAGATTTGCTGTACTTCTGTTGCATATAATGCAAAGAATATGTACTCGGGATTTCTTGCAAATCTGTTGTCTGCTGAAAATAACCGAGCATTAAAGTAACGCGACGGTGATAACTTCCTTCTCTGTCTTCACTGAAAGTGTTTGAACCATCTGGAAATTCGGCTGGAAAACATTTTGCTTCCATTTCCAACACTAGTTCTGGTGTATTACCTTCTGCTGGTGCAACGCAAAGAATTGACTCGTCATGTTTATCTGCAAGATATTGAGCAAAATCAACTGGATGTAGAAAGGAGAATAGTGGAGCGGATGTGTTTGTGACATAATCTTCATCATTATCTTTTCTATTGTCATTTGGATTCTGGCCATCATGACTTTCGTCTACATTTGAATTGTCATCACCTTCATTGTCACACGCGATTCTTTCATCTTTATTTGTGCTATTTATATCAGTGTCTATTTCATCGATTTTAGTGTCGTCACTGCCGATTGGATCTGCATATATTTCAGACGCAGTTCCTATTTCATAGATTTCAGTGTCGTCGCTGTCGGTTTGATCGGCAGACATTTCAGTTGTTGCTTTGGTTGCATCAACTTGGTGTGATTGATTAGAGTCATCGGCAATAAATTCGTTCATATCGTAAGTTTCGGTATCGTAATTGTCAATTACTGGTTCTGTAGACATTTCAGGCGCTGCATCAATTTGATCATTGTCATTATTGGCAATCAACTGGTCGTCTAACGAGCTATCAAATTCATTAAAATCTATATTAATATCACGAAACACTGGGTTATTTCTTTCAACCACGTTAGTGCTCGTCTAACTTTCTCGGGATTGATATCCTGACACATATGATGTCCTTTATAAGCAAGGCGTCGCTTCAATTTAACCCTGATCAGACTCTGCTCTGTTGGTAATCTGGGTAAACTTTCGGCAGTACTATCCACATTAGATTTTACGCACACAACTTGTCCATTAATACCTTTTTGTGCACCCTTGATAAGTGAAATCATTTTCATAAATAAGATTGCAGGGGAAATTAAATGTCGTTCTAGCATATTTAACTCTGATAGTACCTCTGGCTGTTCCGCTAATGCCAATTTGTTTACAGTTGCTAATCTCGGAACACGATTTCCAAGTAAATCATTATGACATGTATGACAAATCCACTTTTCTCCATGACTTTGATCTTGACTTTTGTTTGTTGGTAGTGACTGAATATCTACATTGATATGTAAACTTTCATGCAAGATACTTTCATTATATCTACTTGTGTATAGTGGTACAACTTGCCTTTTGAAAAAGATACGTTGACACACCTGGCAAATGTATATCAATCGGTGTTCGTCTTTACAAGCTTTTTGAAAGTTGGTAATGACAATATTAATATCCGAATTTTTCTGATACCTATTGAACTGATTTTGTTGTCGTTTGTGTTCTGCATTTTCAGGATTTTTGTACTGTTCACGTGCTTGTTCGCGTTTCCTTTCTGCATTTTCAGGATTTTTGTACGATTCCTTAGATTGTTCACGTGCTTGTTCGCGTTTCCTTTCTGCATTTTCAGGATTTTTGTACTGTTCACGTGCTTGTTCGCGTTTCCTTTCTGCATTTTCAGGATTTTTGTACGATTCCTTAGATTGTTCACGTGCTTGTTCGCGTTTCCTTTCTACATTTTCAGGGTTTTTGTACGATTCCTTAGATTGTTCACGTGCTTGCTCGCGTTTTCTTTTTGCATTTTCAGGGTTTTGATATTGTTCCTTCGATCTCTTCCTTTTTTTTGCAAGAATTTCATTTTGACGTGAAATGGATAATTTTTGATACCACTTTTGCTCTTTTGTAAGCTTCGGAGATGGTGTGTAGTGACGTTGTTTTCCTTCTGCATGTTGAATGTTATCTTTGCGTTTGGGTTCATCAATAGACCACGAGGAACATCCAGCCTGGTTTAAAAATTCCGTTTGAGGACCTGCTTCACTTTCACTCATTGTAGGACATGTTTCTCTTACTAGTATCACTTGAAGTGGTTGAATACCAATAATTGCACGCCAAGTATTTACACCTGTTGATATATTCAATTGCCGACACAACGTTTTAAGATAAGTAATTAAATTGACAAAGTCTGAGAAAACTAATGCCACAGAATTGCCTTCATCTGACACAAATCCAAATTCATTTCGGGAGTGAGAATCAAAGAATATATAACAGCCGCTTGAAGTATCCTTATAAACTGCCATCATGGACGAGCCGAGCACGAGTATATTTGAATTTGATACAGTAAACGCTGCTTGAAGTTCGACATCAAGTGGCTGTAATTCGTTAGTTTCATCTTGTTCACATATGCAATATCTTATAGCGCTGTAGTCAATTGTATACGTCGAATTGTCTGATAATGTGCATACCGCGGGTAGCTGATCATGAGCTAAGTAACTATTTTCAGGTAATTCATTTGATGTACGCAATTCTTGAATAACTGATCTGTATAAGTAGTCTCCATCTATCAAAATCTGATCCAAGTGTTCGGGACTTAATTTGTGTAAAATTGTAGGGATTCGACACAACATTACCAACGCATTACATGAGCATTGTCTTCCTCTAGATTGTCCACTGAATTGAAAATCACCTTGATTGAAATGACCAGATACATGATTGGCGTATGCAATGCGTATAGTAGGGCCATTGCCTTCATCAATATCGGTGTTAATAACAATTATTTCAGATTTTTGCGATTCATTTTCATTTTTGGTGTATGCAGGATGAACTTCATTAGAGTGAGGTTGATTACTATCGTCAATTACTATAGGATCGATTTTACGGTAATCTTTGTTCTCGGATTGTAATTTTTGTTTCTTATTTGCAGCCAATTTGGCACGTGCTTTCTTTGATCGTAAAGGCATTATCGTCGTATTTTAGGATGATAAAAAGAATGATAAGTTAGATATATAACGAAGATATAACAAGAAACTTGTATAAGTTTAAGAACTGCCTTAGAATAAAAAAAACTAACTTTATAACAATAAACCAATGAATAATAGAAACGATTGAAGTAGAAAAATTTTCCACTAACTTTGCAGATGTAACGTATATAGCACTAAACAGGAATATAATATTAAATATAAATTGTAACACTGGTTAAAAAATACTAGTAGAGAAAATGTTAAGAAATACTTTAATAACTTGGAACTTTAACAAATCAAGAAAATCTTATACACTAAAACTATTTTACGAAACTATATAGATAGAAATATATATATTTAACTATTGTATAACTGTAACTTTAAAGGCAACAATTAAATACTAAAAACGTATCAAAACAGTTGAAACTAAATGAGATTTTTTCCTATGTTATTTACTGCACGGAGAGTGTAGGTTGATAATTATATCACAATTAGACTTTTTCTTCTTCTCTGCTACAACGTTAACGGGACTACACGAAGAGTCTTAGCCGTTGATTACGTCGAAATAAGACACAGAGTACTTTCACAATGTATAGCTCTTAGAATTACCCGGGAACTACTTGCAATGCGCTTTGAATTTCATTCAGGGAGCAATATCGTAACGGTCGTTTGGTATTTGTCATAAGCATGCGGAAGTGGCTACACATCAGTCCCATATAAATATTTGTAAAACTTACACAAACGAGTACATACACACAAGCAACATTTGCATTTATTTGTTTTTTATTTAAACATTCAGATTAGCATATTATTTCAAGAATAATAAGGTTTCATTTGACATACTTATGTTATACATAGGGCCTCATCGAAACTTGAGCCTAATGGTCAAAGCATGAATGTCATCAAATATGCGACATGTAAGTCCGTTAGTTTGCTTGATGTTACGAGCTTCTCAAAGAAAACATAGAACATGGTATATTTGAGGAAAATATTATTTGAAAACCGATCGTTCACAGACCATAAAGTCAGCTGGATTCAAGTGCGATAAATACGAATCACAATTTATTGTTTCAAAGTTTACAACTTATCGTCTTATCAATGAAAATTTATCCGAAATAGACATCCTGATCCTAAGAATCATTCTCAGATGGGCTTTCTGCAATTCATTACGATCTAGGGATTTTAAGTGCGGTCACTGTGACAACGGCATTAAAGAGTGACAACAGTATTAAAGAGTCATTCTGACAACGGCATGCATCCTAAAATAAGCAAGAATCATTCTGAGATAGGCATTCTAAGAGTCATTCTGAGACAGACATTCTAAGAATCATTCTGGCAACGGCATTAAAGAGTTATTCTGACAACGGAATTCTAAGAGGCATTCTGAGATCAGCATTCTAAGAGTCATTCTGAGATAGGCATTCTAATAATCATTCTGAGATTATGTGAGATAGGCATTCTAAGAGGCATTCTGAGATAGGCATTCTAAGTCATTGTACGAATCATTCTGCCAACGGCATTAAAGAGTAATTTTGACAACGTATTCTGAGGTCAGCATTCTAAGAATCATTCTGAGATTATGTGAGTTAGGCATTCTAAGATAGGCACTCCAAGTGTCATTCTGAGATAGGCATTTCTAAAAGTCATTCTGAGATTATGTGAGATAGGCATTCTAAGAGTCATTCTAAGATAGGCATTCCAAGAATTATTATGAGATAGGCATTCTAAGATAGGCATTCCAAGAATTATTATGAGATAGGCATTCTAAGATAGGCATTCCAAGAGTCATTCTAAGATAGGCATTCCAAGAGTCATTCTGAGATAGGCATTTCTAAAAGTCATTCTGAGATTATGTGAGATAGGCATTCTAAGAGTCATTCTAAGATAGGCATTCCAAGAATTATTATGAGATAGACATTCTAAGATAGTCATTTCTAAGAGTCATTCTGAGATAAGTATTCCAAGCGTTATTCTGAGAGAAGCATTCTCTAAGAGTCATTCCAAGATAGGCATTCCAAGAGTCATTCTAAGAGAGGCATTCTAAGAGTCATTGCAAGATAGTCATTCTGAGTCATTCTTGACAGTCTTCCAGAGAGCTATATTCTTGAGTCTTCTTGAAAGCTATATTCTTGACAGTCTTCTTGAGAGCTATATTCTTGAGTCTTCTAGAGAGCTATATTCTTGACAGTCTTCTTGAGAGCTATATTCTTGAGTCTTCTAGAGAGCTATATTCTTGACAGTCTTCCAGAGAGCTATATTCTTGAGTCTTCTTGAGCTATATTCTTGACAGTCTTCTTGAGAGCTATATTCTTGAGTCTTCTAGAGAGCTATATTCTTGACAGTCTTCTAGAGAGCTATATTCTTAAAACTTGACAGTCTTCCAGAGAGCTATATTCTTGAGTCTTCTAGAGAGCTATATTCTTGACAGTCTTCTAGAGAGCTATTTTCTTGACAGTCTTCTAGAGAGCTATATTCTTGAGTCTTCTTGAGAGCTATATTCTTGACAGTCTTCTTGAGAGCTATATTCTTGAGTCTTCTAGAGAGCTATATTCTTGAGTCTTCTAGAGAGCTATATTCTTGACAGTCTTCTTGAGAGCTATATTCTTGAGTCTTCTTGAGAGCTATATTCTTGTCAGTCTTAGTTCTAGAGAGCTATATTCTTGACAGTCTTCCAGAGAGCTATATTCTTGAGTCTTCTTGAGAGCTATATTCTTGAGTCTTCTAGAGAGCTATATTCTTGAGTCTTCTTGAGAGCTATATTCTTGAGTTTTCTAGAGAGCTATATTCTTGAGTCTTCTAAAGAGCTATATACTCTTCTTGAGAGTTATATTCTTGTCAGTCTTCTTGAAAGCTATATTCTCGACAGTCTTCTTGAGAACTATATTCATGAGTCTTCTAGAGAGCTATATTCTTGACAGTCTTCTAGAGAGCTATATTCTTGATAGTCTTCTAGAGAGCTATATTCTTGAGTCTTCTAGAGAGCTATTTTCTTGACAGTCTTCTTGAGGGCTATATTCTTGAGTCTTCTTGAGAGCTATATTCTTGAGTCTTCTTGAGAGCTATATTCTTGTCAGTCTTAGTTCTAGAGAGCTATATTCTTGACAGTCTTCCAGAGATCTATATTCTTGAGTCTTCTTGAGAGCTATATTCTTGAGTCTTCTTGAGAGCTATATTCTTGAGTCTTCTTGAGAGCTATATTCTTGAGTCTTCTTGAGAGCTATATTCTTGAGTTTTCTAGAGAGCTATATTCTTGAGTCTTCTAGAGAGCTATATTCTTGACAGTCATCCAGAGAGCTATATTCTTGCCAGTCTTCTAGAGAGCGATATTCTTGACAGTTTTCTAGAGAGCTATATTCTTGAGTCTTCCAGAGAGCTATATTCTTGTCAGTCTTCTTGAGAGCTATATTCTTGTCGGTCTTCTAGAGAGCGATATTCTTGACAGTTTTCTAGAGAGCTATATTCTTGACATTCTAGAGGGCTATATTTCTTGACACTCTTTCGAGAAAGCTATAATTGTTTTTGATAATCTTCTGGAGAGCTGTTATCATCTTGGTAATTAACATTCCGTTAGCATTATTCGTAAGCATTTTGTTAGCATTCTTAGTGAAGAAATGTATTCGTAAGTCATTGTCTGAGGAACTTGTCTTCTATACCAGCTATGATCTTTGCAGTTTTGTCTCGAGCTATGCAACTAACCGAATGATAATGAACTAACAATTTTCATGTTTTTTTAAAAAAGACATTCCGTAAACATTGTTTTGGAAGTAGGCCTATTTTTGCATACTTTTTGTATTGCTTGAAGAGTGAAGACTCATGTAATTGAATTAATAAATTGAACTTTCTTCGCAAGGTCTTACTTTCTTACAATATTAAGCACGCTCTGCTACTTTGCCAATTAAGCCAAATATTTTGCTCATATCATTCAACTAAAATAGTTTACATAAGGTGAAAAATACCTCTTAGAGAACCGGATATTAGTCTGATTATATTTATGGATACATAAGAGTTCTTTTAAATCACCGATTTGAAAAGACTTCCAAAAAAATCATGATTATGTGATCCTTTGCAACATCATATATTACATATTACAGCATATTGTACCAATACATCAAGAAAATGAAAATAATCATTAGTAAACTGAATTATTGGCATCGTTTTTCTAACATTACACACTCGTATTGTGTATGTCTAAAGTCTAATATCTGTATTCTTTGATTTCAATTTACAGTTAGTGCTTGGCTACTGGAATGTCAAGTGTATCTTTCATTTTAATCACCTCTGAGCATGTACGTGTTGTACATGTGTCATAATAATTATTTCTTCCCTTTCGTGAAGAATTCAGCTCTTAAAGAACTAGGTTACTATTAATTTTATGATCATATGTTTATGGATTCAGACAGTTCGTTTAAATCATGAATTTTAGTAATCTGTATGATTATATTGCAACTTCACATAACATAATTATACATGTCAACAAAACAAAAATAATCATCAATTAAGTGAAGTCGTCAGCTAGATGCAAGAGTGTCGTTATCGTAAGTGCATTTTTGTCATTTTGCAGAAGCCATTATGTTTAAATTTCCTTTGTTTTTAACAACTTATTCTAGCTGTAAAATTGTTAATTGTTTGTTTTGAGACTTGGTTTATAGCTATAATTGTGTTTTGAACGTATTTTGAATATCATTAGAAAACTCAATTTCGCCAAAAAATGTCACGACACTCTTGCATTGAGCCGACGATTATTATCTATAAGCATCCTTTTTCCAACATTAGATTTACATGTACAGTCATATTTTGTGTATTTACAGTTTAATATCTGAAATCAATCTCAGTGATCTGATTTTAAAATACTTCCAAAAACAGGATTATGTTTCACAACTTCACATGACAGAGTATTATACTAATACAACATGCCAACAAAACGAAAATAATCAGTAAACTGAAGTTCTTCCGACATTCTTTTGTAACATTACACACCAGTCTTTCCTTGATTATATAGTTAACACTTGGCTACTGGAATGTGAAGTGCATCTTTAATTTGATCACCTCTGACCATGTACACAATACTTCTTGTATACGTATCATATTAATTCTTCAATTTTCTACAGAATTATGCCTTTAATAACTTTGTGATTTATTGAAGGATTTTCAAATTACCAATTTCAGCAACACTAACAAATATCTTAATAGGCCTGTGGTTTGCAAAATCACAATACTAAGACATTTTTTGAAATAGTCATGTTTACTTGTGTACTTCTTGTACGTGCAAATATATTGTTCTTTTATTTCTCTGAAAAATAGAACTCTTAAACAAAACAACAACTGAAGAAGCAGTGGCATTGTCTTTGAATTGCACAGTAGTATTTTGTGTGTTTATAGTCTAACTGTGCACTCTGTGATTTGTCCCTTGCTTTGTCCCTTGTTATAACAGATGGTAACAGAGATAGGAAGGGAATCTTCCAACTGCTCAGCATTCTCAATTTCTGGCCATGTCTCATTAAAAACTGCCTGAGGACATGTCAATGTAATGAAGTCCTCGTTGTTCTGAAGAAACATTTCTACCTCTGCCCCCTGTTGCTCAATGCCAATAATCAATCCTTCCATAGTTTCTTCGTGCAGTTGTTCCTGTAATTATAGAATAGCACATGCAGCATAGTTGGCAATGTAGAAACCACTTATAGGGTTAAAAGTATCCGATTTTTAAGATGTGTCTAGTTTTACGTTATCCTGTATGACCAAGTCAATTATGTAACATAAAGTCAATAAGTCAAATTGCTTTTGGTTCAAAGGCTTTTACTGAAAATGAGTAATTATGAAAGCTATTTAATTTTACTTACAAAAAATGTTCTTGATTCTTGAAGTTTAAATTGGAAAAAAAATGTCTCAACTCACAATATTGTATTGATTAAGATCAAAAAGTAAACTGACCTTTCTTCACAAGTGTTCTGCATAAGAGTTTGAGGAAAAAGGGGACCTTTCTGCCCTTTGTGTGCTTGGCAGTGGATTCATCAATTTTTCATGTTTCAAAATTGGATTATTTATGAAGTGCATGATATAATAATGCTCACCGATACAGTTGTGCTCACAGTCGAAGATAATTGTATCTCATCTTGTCGCTTGGTTTGTCCCACTGAACAATTTGTGACTTTTATGAACGACCCTGTTTCAACTGATGAACTAGCCAAGCTTCTCCACAATGCCACACGGACCTTTCCAGTTGAGTCAGCTATCGTGATATCTCTAACTGGTACATCTGGCTCCATCCGTACTGTCACTGTCCTTGGAGCATTATCCTGCAAAGAAACAAATTTTAATAATAGTACACACTGCTTAACTGTATAATTACGGTATGTGGATTTCTCATGAAATATGCACTTCCAATAAAAAAGTCTCACAGAGGGTCAACATTCAAAATAATGTCAGATTTACAAACTCAATGGGCTTAATTATAATTGTCATCCTGGCCACTTGATTTAATACAATACTACTGCCTAAATTGGAACCTTTGCATACAGTGCTTGGAATGCAGTCAAGCTTTACAAGGCACTGTGCAGCCAGCCTAAACATATTCAGACAAGATAATAATTTGAATTTAAATTTGGTACAGAGTATTTTCTTACCCTTAAGAGCATTTTTAGACTGGGTAGAAGACAGTCTGCTTGACATGACGGCATTTCTGCCTCACAAAATATTTAAACTAGTCTTATATTCAAGAGCTAAATAAAAGAAAACTGATGAGATGAGCAATAAATAACTTTATACGACATGTGGTTGCAGAGATATGCAAATTTAAATATCTAAATTTTTTCAGCCAATATACTGTATAAACTTTTTGTGCATGCACATATATTGTAATGCAATTTACGTTCACAATTTGTAGTTACTACAACTAGTAATTTGGTAAACATGCACCAATATAACTGTAAGATGAATTTAAAGAGCATGTAAACCTCTTTCATTTGATACCAAATTTGTCACTGTATGACTTGTAGTTTTAAAGTTCTGAGCATTTTTAATGTTTTGGGTCATGTCCCTGTTTGTTTGTATGCCCAAATGTATAATATACACTAGTTTTAACATAGGCCCTACCTTAATTTTAGTAGTTGAAGTTGAAAGCCTCAACAAAGGATCTGACAGGCAGTTATCACGGATTCTTGTTCATGTAAAAACAAACGTTTCTTGTGCCGATGCTAATTTGCCAGGAATGACTTCCAGATAAAGACTTCCACATGGAAAATTGATGCAGGATTACCATACTCCCATGGTGGTATAAAATGATACAAGGAGATAAGTCATACACACAGTGATGTGTCTGCAAGGAAAAAACAAACAAGAAACAAACTTAAGTGAGCAATTCGCAATTCCGAATTTCCAATAAATATAAAAAAGTAATAGTAATACTTGTGTTATAAATTCTAAAGTGTGATACACAATTCACACATGTACACCTGGAATTTAAACTAGTCTTATATTCAAGAGCTAAATAAAAGAAAACTGATGAGATGAGCAATAAATAAACTTTATACGACATGTGGTTGCAGAGATATGCAAATTTAAATATCTAAATTTTTTCAGCCAATATACTGTATAAACTTTTTGTGCATGCACATATATTGTAATGCAATTTATAGGTCTATACTATGCGTTCTTAAAGTAAACAATTTTAAGAAATAAGCACTTGCTCACAGGCGCGCGCCCCCGGGTATCAAAAAAAGCACAGATTCTCAACACATGATTGACGCACAAATATGTGCGTACAGCGTGCAAATATATGTGCGCAATCCAATGACGAGCATGCATAAATTGTGGATTGATTTTATTTTTTTATAGTTGTCATTAAAAAAATCCTGGTTTTGATACTACCCACCTGAGTACACATTTGCACTGATACCAATGGGGGATGGGGAGGGGGGAGCAGGCACCCTTTAACGTGTTCAAAGCACTGGCTGGTACATGCACCACCCCCACCCCCCGGAGCTAAATGTTTTTCAGCGTGCACCCTTTGGAGCACTGGCTGGCGCATGCTTCCTGTTTTAGTTAACCTTTGGGATTAACCTTGTGAACTCTCGAAATGGTTCTAACCTGATCTGATCCCTAAAATTCTTTATCAAAAACATTGCCGTAAAATTTACTACGTAATGAATTTCTAAAATGGTGGATGGTGCACCAATCAGCTATGCTATTTCTGACTGACGATTACGCATGCTCCTACATTCTCTTGGTCGGGTTGTTCCATCTATTGCACTTACCCACTTCTCACGCCTGTCAAAGGGGACACTTTCGCGAAATCCCGGCGCTAATTGGTTTGTACAGGGCCTTTCAGTTCTAGTCAATTTTCTCAGTGCAGAAAATACTAATTTGCCCTGTCTTTGATAATTATTTAAAGTTGATTTCCCTGGTAAGAATTTGGTTGAAATTTCTTGCCAAAAATGATGAATAATTCCACCACATAAATTCTTCTGATCAAACTTGCCGCCCATTAGCACATAGCAAACTGCAGCCTGTAGGCCTTTACGCACAACATGTAACAAAGTATCAAGTCTTTAAAAAACAATTTATTTCTTTGATACACTTCACCAATCATATTATACTATTAAAGGAGCTGTGCAACAATTAGAAGCTCGGGAGTGGGGTGGGGGTAAAATTTCCAAACGACCTGCTAAAAATCGCTTGTCACGTCCCCCTCTCCGCCTGCCAAAAATCACTCCCCCCCACCCCTTTGCACGTGCCAAACTTTTGCGAGAAATTCTTGCCCGCCCCCCATTTTACCCTCCTACCAAGGCTCATAATTATTGCACAGCCCCTAATTATAACACACTCTAACTATACATTGCGCGTTCATACCAACCCCCGCCCCCCGGCCCCACACCCGTTCATAATACAGGTTTATATTTTCTTGCCTTTGTTGAGTGCAGTGCCAGTACTGTTCTCGAGTAGGCTATAGGCCTAAAGATGATGACTGCTGAATTCTGCAATCATGATAAACAAATGAATTGACTTTAAACTGACTACTCAGTACCGGTATAATGACCTTTGACTGCATAAAATCTTCCTTTTTCTTATTTCTTCACATAACTTAATTCAACATAGCTTTACCATACCAGTGATTCAGTTCCCGCTTGGCTGCAATGTGATTAGAAGACATTTCTAGCCATTTTTTAGCCACAATTACTCAGTACAGCTTAGACGATTAACGCTTTGTTGTCAACGCATAATCGACAGCTCGTATGCAATTAGGGCTAAGGGCGCACAACGCTATACTCACGCAGAAGTTATTATCACCGGGTATTGTCATGATACTTCTTTTTTGGCCAGCCGAAATGGAGGGAGCAATTTTGGTACGCCGGGGTTGGGGGGGGCAAGCGATTTTAGGCACATGTTTCATGACGTAGGGGAAGGTGGGGCATAACGGAACACTTAACTTTGAGGATGCTCTGTGACGTCACCATAAGTAATATGACTGTAAAAAGTATATGTTCAGTTGAAGTTTGTATTTACCTTTAATATACCAGTAACCAATATAACTTGAATCTTTTTTATAAAAATGAAGAAATATTTTCAAAAAAAAAATCCGTTTTGCCCCACTATCGGGGCAAAACGGAACCCCCCTATGGGGCAAAACGGCACCCTGGGTGCAAACTTATATCAGTTGTTCCATCGGTAGGCCCTAGGCCTAGTTATATGTAGGCCTATATTCAGTTACAATATTAAGTGGGCCTACCATCTCTGTGGAGTGAGTGGTTAACTTCTTATAGGCCTAGTAGGCCTATATATGTATGACCAATTAAAGAAATATTCAGTAGGCCTACCATCTCTGTGGAGTAAGTGGTTAACTTTTAATCATTAATTCTATCTGTAGGTCTAGTTATATGTCTATGTTTCAGCGAAGTGTTTACCATATTCGAGTAGGCCCCTAGATAACGCCTACATTTCCTTGAGTGAAGACAACTTATGTCCAATTGGGGCAAAACGGAACCCATCTGTGGGACAAAACGCCCGGGGCAAAACGGAACCCTGTTCCGTTATGCCCCACACCTAGGGTTCCGTTTTGCCCCATACCCGATTTTTTAGAAATAGGTTGCATGCATAATACATCGTAGCATATAGGCCATGCACTTAATACAGCTCATGGCTAGTACCTTCGTGTTTACAATATACACAATTATTTGGGAATCTGATATTAATGAAGTAAAATTTCAGCGCATTAAACATCTACATATCTTACACCAGACGGGTAGTAATTTTTTGACTCGATCTTGCTCGAATGTCAGTGTATTGTTTCAGATAAAATTTTTGTTGTAAATCCTCGTAGCCATACTTGTGTTCCTCAATATAATTTGCATAGGCGGCAGTATTGCCAAGGCCTATTTTTCCAGGTGGTTCCGTTTTGCCCCGGGGGTCCGTTATGCCCCACCTTCCCCTACCTTTTAAATAATATGCTCTAAAAAGGCTTAGGAAAACAGTAGGCCTGAAATGCGTTTTGCAGCAAGGCTGTGTTCAGAGTGTCACAAGGAACATTTTTATTAATTTTCAGCTTCATCCAAGCATGTCGGTCAATTAAAATTTTTGACCTTTGACCCCTATAACTTGACCCCTGTGTCGCGGATGTGGTTAACTGCACTTGCATTATGCTTAGGGGTGGTGCAATAATTATGTGTACGGGGGGTGAATGATAGGGGGGCAAAGATTTTTGGCAGGCCAGAAGGGGGGGCAAGCATTTTTGGCAGGTCAAAAGGGGGGGGTCAAGCGATTTTGGCAAGTTGAAAGGGGGGGGTAAGCAATTTTGGCACATATATTTTGGGTAGGCCTACCGTTTCTATATTACGCCCTAAAAAGGCGTAGGAAAACATTAGGAACACATTCAAATATGCAAAATTTCCTGCTCGCTGCTCTCGCATTATATGATAAGACAATTTAATGTTTTAAATGCGGGTTCCCCAAAATCGTGCATGTGTAAGGGGGGGGCAAAGATTTTTTGGCACGTCAAAAGGGGGGGGGGGCAAAGTTTTTTGGCACGTCGAAAGGGGGGGGGGGGCAAAGATTTTTGGCACGGCCAAAGGGGGGGCAAGCGATTTTTGCAAGGCCATTTTGAGAATTAACCCCCTCCCCAGAGGTACACATAATTATTGCACCACCCCTTAGGATGTCATAAGGAACATTTCTGGCGATTTCCAGCTCACATGATCGGAACTTGTATATGGATTTTCAACTTTTTGAACTTTGACCTTAAACTTTTTGGGTCAAAGCTATTATGGACATCTCACACCATTAATGGTACATCACTGTAGCATTTATCCGTCTTCCATATGCTGAGATACAGCTACTTTTCTGTAATTTTAAAAATTTGACGTTTTGACCTCCTTAATGACTTTTGACCCCAACAAGAAAAAACCTCATATACACCGAAAAATGCATTGTTTACAGTTTAAATAAAAAAATCTACTATGCTTAGTTATGGAGATAAAAATTCTTGAAGTTATTTAGCTTAAAACCAGAAATGACGTCTAAATGACCTTTGACCAAAAAAATAAAAATATCATGCATACATCGGGTAACACTAATGCATTATGAAGTTTATGTCACTCTGGTCTGGTTACGTTTTGAGATTTAAAAAATTAACATATTTGATGATTTTAATTATTTTAACCGGAAGTGACCCCTTAGACATTTGACCCCGAACTATAGACACCTTAAAGACCCTGGTTAGTAGCAATGAATGTCAGACCGGAAATGACCCCCTTAATGACCTTTGACCCCTTATCTGTGAACACCCTATAGACACCAACCAAAGTCAAGTCACATGACCTAAGCATGTCACCATCACATGTTATTTGTGGAAGAAGATACATTTTATAGTAAAAATCGCATTTTGACCCCTGTGACCAGGTCAAAGGTCAGATGCAAGTCAAAGTCATATTACCTGTGCGGGCAAGGTAAGTGGTTATCCTTACCAAGTTTAGTGACAATCCATCAACCAACGACTGAGCTATAGGCACGAACGTGGTTGACAGAAAGAACTAGACCACCAGCCATGCTGCGACCTTAAACTTTGACCATTTGGGCCGAGGCTATTGTAGACTTCCCCCACCATTAATGGTGCATCACTGTAGCATATAGGCTGAGATATAGCCACTTTTCCGTACTTGACGCGCGACAATTTCTGGGTCCTTTGATTTTTGGAAAAAATCGGAGGAACTTGAATGGACATATACCCTCTGCTTTTAATCCGGGCTTGGGACCGGCAATTGGGATACACTGTAAAATGAGTTATGTCATTTTGTTGCAGATTAATCGTAGAGACGTCGTTTTGACCGATTTGGTCAAAACGCGCGATGTTTCCGACCTCTTGCAGGGTTGTATTGACAATCTTGACACTTTAACAAACCGGTATAATTGTGTCTTACGTGACACTATCGACGATCATGCCCCTATTGTGGAGCGCAACATCATCCTTCGCCCGCATGCTCCGTGGTATGACAATGCTCTTCGTGCCGCAAAGCAGGAGAAGCGACGCCGTGAACGGAAATACAAGTCTTCGGGTCTAACAGTTCACAAAGAGCTTTACAAGGAACAGTGTCAGACTTACACCACGTTGTTGAAAGATGCAAAGACGTCGTACCACCGAAAGGAAATTGAGAACGCGGATCAAAAGGATCTCTTCCGTGTCATTGACAAGTTATCTGTTCCGAAAAATGAGATTATGTTTCCTTCGCATAAGTCTCCTGGTGAACTTGCAAATCGTTTCTCGGACTTCTTCCATCAGAAAATTGAAAGTCTTCGCCAGCGCCTTGATAGTTCTCCTGCAACATACTTCGTGGATGATCTCGCTGTTCCTTGCTCAACTTCTTTTAAGTCGTTCAGTGAAGTATCTGAAGATGACTTGTTAAAAGTCATCCGTTCGTCAACTGTTACATCTTGCAATCTAGATCCACTCCCCGCGTGCATCTTCAAAGATTGTGTTGATACTTTATTACCTGTGCTGACACAGATTGTGAATAAGTCCATAACATCTGGTGACTTTCCGTCTGCTCTCAAGCATGCTAATGTGATCCCTCTTCTGAAGAAAGCGAAACTTGACCCTGAAACTCTTGCAAATTATCGCCCGATTTCCAACTTGCCATATCTCGGTAAACTCATTGAGCGTGTGGTCATTAACCAAGTGCAGTCTTATCTGACCACCAACGGACTTCATACCAGAGCTCAGAGTGCGTATCGTCCCCACCACAGTACAGAAACCGCGTTGCTTTCTGTCATAAACGAAGTGTTATGTGCGTTAGACGAACGCAAAGAAGCTCTTCTGGTGTTGCTGGATTTTTCTAGTGCATTTGACACTATTGACCATGCTATTTTACATCGTCGTTTGTCGTCTAGATATGGAATTACGGGCAAAGCCTTAGAGTGGTTTAAGTCGTACTTAACGGAACGCACTCAGTCTGTCGTCATCGGCGATTCTCCTTCAAATAGAGCCAATCTCAAGTGGGGAGTCCCCCAGGGCTCTGTAGCCGGACCCATGTTGTTCTCACTCTACAGTGCCCCACTTCAGGAAGTCATCACTAGTCATGGAGTTGGCACAATTGTGTATGCTGACGACACCCAGCTGTTCCTTACTTTTGATCCTAAAGATAGGGATGAAGCCTTACATCGTATTGAGAAATGCATCGAGGATGTTAAACGCTGGGCAGTGGAAAATAAACTTGTTCTTAATGACGCTAAAACAGAGCTTGTCCACTTTACCTCGCGATTCTCTACGTCCTCCCTTCCACCTCCGCGTATCACCATTGGTGACTCAGAGATTGTCGCTTCTTCATCCGCTAGGAATCTAGGTGTCAAAGTTGATCACAATCTGTCCATGAGTGACCACATCTCCAGCGTATGCCAGAGTGCTCATGCTGCTCTCCGCCGAATTGGACAAATTCGTCCTTTCTTGAACACTGCAACTTGTGCTAGGCTTGTGCACGCCCTCGTAACGTCTCGCCTTGATTCTTGCAACTCCATCCTGTTTGGCTTACCATTGCACGAGATCAACAGGCTCCAGCGAGTGCAAAACACTGCCGCTAGACTTGTTGCCAGGATATCGCGTCATGAACACATCACTCCTGTTCTCAAAACACTCCATTGGCTCCCTATACATGAAAGGACAATACAAACTGCTTCTCCTCACCTATAAGGCTGTTCACGGCATGTCGCTTGTTTACATCGCTGAAAACATCTTGCTTTACAAGCCTAGTTACAATACCCGGTCGTCATCCAAACTGCTTCTAGATTATACTCGCAAGTCATCCACCAAATACTATGGTGATAGAGCCTTCGCTACTGCTGCTCCCACCCTTTGGAACAATCTGCCTTTCACTGTTCGCTCTTCACCAACTGTGACAGTCTTCAAGACGCGGCTAAAAACTCATTTATTTTCTGTGAAATACCTGCAAGTTTAATTCATGTGTTTTTGGGTGAAATTGTGTCGATGCTGGCCATCTTGACTCTGACTTTTTATCTGTTTTTTGCTTGTTTTTATTATGTTCTTACCTGCATGACTTATGTATATATTGGTCTTGCGTATTTTATCACTTTGTCTAGGATAAATTTCTGTAGTGTAAGATTTTAAAAATGCTCTCTGTGTATTTTATATATCTTTTTTGCTGTTGTAGAGTAAGAGTTTTCTGTAAAGCGCACTGAGACCTTGTTACTTGCGCTCTATAAATGCCTTTTTATTATTATTATTATTATTATGTCTCAGACGAGTAATTTGCAGAAAAATAACTAAAGTTATTTTTACAGTGTATGCTCAAATTGGCAGCATTATTATGTCCATAGAACCAGAGAAGGTGACTCTTCTCACCTTCTCCGATAGAACGGAGTCAAAATTGATTCATTGATTGCAAGATTAATTTGTTGCGAGATGATAATGCGAAAACAGTAAAGTAAATGGATAAACACGTTGAGATATTGTTGTTCAGTATTGCCTATAAATTCTGAATACGTAAATACAATTCAAATCATTAAAAGTCATAAACATTTTCTGCAAATCTGTACCCTCTCAAATTACTGCCTACTTAGGCAATACATAATTGTGTGAGGTAGATAAATTACATACGATGTTAATTTTCAAAGTGCTTTAGAATCTGTTAGATTATTATTAGAATTCGATATTGTATATAATTTGGGCGTTGGTAAATTTCATTTATACAACGTTAAAATATAGGAAAAAATATATATACAGAGATTATTATTATTAAAATATAATAGATATTGCACATTTTGAACACCAAAAGAGGTATTTGATTTGATTTGATTCGACATTATCAACATATGACATCAAAACATTTTATTGCAGATAATTATGACATATAAAAGCATATTTACAGAGTAAGGAATAAATATAAAAGCACCAGGGATAGCCTGAAAAGTCTAGTATTAAAAAAAAGACTTATTTCCATTGGGGTCCTTAAAAAATGAAATAGGGAAAACAACAATTGACTTGAAAAGTCATAAGACAGCTTATAGAAATTTAACTTGCCAGTACTATACTGATGTCATTAATTTTCATTGCTATACTTGGAGGTAATAGAGATAATATATGGAAAGCATATCAATACAAATGTACAGGTCTAAATATTAACTTTGGTTCATTTATCATGTCAACTTGATATATTATAGTTGTTTTATTGCATTATTTTATATCAAATCATCATTATTTTTGATCATGCCACAGAGTGCGAATTGATTTGCATTTAACTATTGAAAATATGGATGTACTACACTGAAATCATAATTATTCTGTATGAAAAAAGTTTTAGTAACAGTAAGACCGTTCATATTATACTAATGCGAACGATTGGTAAACATTGAATGTGTACACTTTTTTAATGTTTAATGGCAACAAACGTGGGCTGATGATAACTATAGTAAGTTGTCATAGGTAAACTGGTGTATTCATCAGGCGTTGGTTTGATGTAGATATGATCTAATAGAGTGCCTTTTGATGTGGTAGGGTGTTGAGTGAGTTGCTTATAATGATTGAACGCAGGAATGGTTGGATGTTTCAGCAAGTCATGGTTGAAATCTCCAAGAATAACATTGTAAGTATTGTCTTGCAATTCAAATTGGGCTAACATATTAGTCATGTGCGAACTGAACTCTCTTGCATTTGTTCCAATAGGTTTATATATAACAATGATCAGCATGTTTGTGTTTCCAAATGTTCTGATTGCTAGTATGTCAGAATGTTCATTCGATGAAAATATACGTTGATATTTGACACTATTCTGAATGTACATAGCAACGCCTCTTCCTTTGCCAGAATTCATTGTTTCCAAGGAATAACCGTCGATGTTATAAGAACTCAAACTATGGTTGTTTTCTAACCAGGTTTCAGACAAGCATATTACATGTGCTTTCTTCATTTCCGTGTTATTTGCCATGTGTTCGAAATTTGCACTCAAACGTTCTATATTATGATGGATAACGATGAAATTTGTGGAGTGATCTACTTCTAATACAGGATTAGCTATTGACAAATCACACTGGGTCATTGTCGATAAATGGGTTTGAACATCGTCATCACAATATATATGTTTCTCATCGAAATCCGTAAGGTACAGTCCGTCTAGATGTGTGACACGACTCAATGCGACGTATGCCATTGCCTTCAGTAGATGTTTCATAGATATGACGGCTTGATCGGTAGTTTGTCCTTGTACCTTATGTATGGTTACAGCCCAAGACAATTTCAACGGTATCTGTTCTCTGGTTGTAGTACAGATTGTTTTTGTCTTTAATCTAGCTTTCAACTGAAAAGACTCTTTCCTTGGCTTTATAGGAGTACATTGGTCATATTGTGGTGGAATAAATTCAGTTGTTCTTGTCTTCCTACCAATGCGATCGCTATCAAATTTGACATATACAACAGTGGGCATTTGTTGATTATTACAAAATTCAATTCCTTTGACTATACCAGTAACACCATTACATAGGCCGTCGGAAACATCGACATTTGATATAAGCATAACTTGTGCATTCAGTGCTAATTTGATCTCGTCAGCTAAGGTTGTGTCATCGTTTCGCTTTGTTGCAAGCGGAGTGTTGTGAACCTTAATGATCTGTCCGTCTTTCTGATCTACGTCTATTGCTTTTATGGTGTATGTTTGCGTGTTCAGAGAACTTAATTTCTGTTCATTGTGCTTATTGACGTCAGCGTTATAGAAGAATAAATGCAATGCATCATCAGGAGGAGACAAATTATCATTCATTGCAACTACACGAGATTCTAGTAACTTCTTATCGTCTTCATTAATTGGTTCTTTTCGCTTCCTGGTGCGTAGTCTGTTGAGCATTTGAGCAAAAACTGCGTCATCTCTTTGGCGCATGATATCTGTTAATTCAACAATTTGGAACAATGTATTCCATAAGTCTTTCAAAATGTCATCACGTGGAAAGCACAGTGGTGTTCTTGGAGAAATTGGTGGCAGTTAATAGAAGTCTCCTACTGCAAGAACGGATACATTTCCAAAGTAAGAAGTGCCTGAAGTTACTTTTTATCTGTTGCAATCGTCCATGTATATAATCTAACTGTGGTATGCTAACCATGGATATTTCATCTATGATGACGAGTTGGAGATGACGATATTTGACGCACAGCGTGTTAAGACTTTGTTCACTGAGTGGTGTATAGTCACGAGGCGTTTTAGCAGGTACTTTTAATGCAGAACAGATCGTTTCGCCATATATAGTGAAGGCAGCGGTTCCCATATGGGCAAGCAGTAGAACAGATACTTGATCAGCGTCCTCGATCATAGGTGCAAATGTTTTGTTTGCATAGTATGTTATGCATTTAATGACGTGACTCTTTCCAGTTCCTGCTCCACCAGTAACAAAGATATGAAATGGCTGCACTGTGTGATCTCTAGCTTTGTCGTTACACCATCTGGAAACATAGTTAAATATTTGACGTTGTTTGTCATTCAGTTGTCGCATCATAGATTTGGCTTGTTCTTCAGTTATTTGTGGGCGACATGTTTCAATTGCACACCTTGGTGTAGCAGCTTGACGGCGATCTCGTCCTTGAAATTCAGGAATTTCAACCTCACTTGTCTCATCATCTGATTTGTTATGTTGCACTCGATCTAATCGATCATCCATATTTTGTTGTTCTACTTGGGGATTAAGGGCATTCCAAGCATCTTCAAGGTCCGGTATCTCTTGCAGTGCTTCCCAAGCGTTGTCAAGCCTATTATCATCAGGTTCAAATTCGTTCATGTTTTCTTCAACTATTTCCCGAACTGGCACAGTTTCCCCATTGATTGTAACGGTTCCACGCAAGTGATAACTTTCATAGGTATCGTAAGATTCAGGTTTGATTTCTGTCGTTCTGTGTGGAAGGTACAGACGTAACATGTTCATGTGATATCGTTCTTTATCTCTCTTTATCGAGACTCGTGGATAGCGGATGACAGCCGGTTTGCCTTTTGTTCTTTCTTTCATCTTTGCTGAACAGTTCTTCAATTTGATGACACTTTTATTCTGTGGGCGCTGTTTTTGCTCATCTTTTTCTGTGCTGTTGTCGTCGTCGTCATTATCAGATTGTCTTTGTTGTTCACCACTACCTGATTCACGTGTACTTGATACTTGATAGTGTGTAGAAAAGAATTTAGCCATGCACATGTTTTTGTATTTTTCTGTACTTGGTCGTCCGATGTATTTTTCAATTTGAGTTTACTTCCTAACTTCTTCGGAATTTCCTGCATTTTCTTGAAGGTCTCGTAGTGGTAAGGAGACTTTTTGTCCATCAACATCAGTTTGAATGAATTCTACACGTCGGGAACTGCGTTTCAATGGCATGCTACAAACCTGGTAAATGGCGCCCATGACACTTACTTCTCTGTGTTGCAAATATACACTTCCAAGCTTTTTCAATTCAGATACTGCATCTGTGTTTCCTTCTCTGGCTTCTCTCTGTGCATTACGAAGCAAGTCACCCATTTCTCTCTCAGATTTAGTAAGATAGGAAAGCATATAAACTGCAGCTGCGGAAGGATCTAAAACATATTGAATATCCATGTTTCCATTCCAGCACCGGATTAAGTCACGATTGTAGTTGTTGACCCATTGCTCATTAGTTCGTCTCTTTAGATAGACCGTGTTTCGTTTAGCAAGGATGGAAAGAGCATTCTCAAATTCTGAATGTGACACCTTAGTGACGTGCAGTATTTGATCAAAGTCTGCGTCTTTGTTATCTTCTATTGCTTTCCAGAGTTTGTCAATTGTACATTTTGCATCAAATTCATCTGCTTCTTGTAATTCTTTAAGTTCCTCCTCGGTTAGATCACCGCCAAATGATTCTGGTTCTCGAGCTCTGCAGATAAATGTCTGATTAGATGGTGGCTTGGGAAAGTTAAAGCGACACACTTTGCCTGTTTTCTTACAAGATTTCGTATGGCGTTTGGCATGAATTTGTACATTTGACACGATTTCGTGCAGCTCGGCATCATCCTCGGATGGTAGTTCACATGATATATATCTATCTATGAAATCAGCGATATCATGGTCTGTATCTTTATCCAGCAGTGGTGCGTCTTTCACCCATACAATCATGTGAATATGCGGCCAGCCTCTTTGTTGGAACTCGGTCCTGTAATAGTAGTCCTCAACTTTACCTATGGGGTTAGTTGGCGATAGAATCACATCGCTGATAAATGTATACACTCGCTGTTGAAACATTCTAGCTGCCGTTGCTGGATTAGACATAATTATCGTGCAATGTTCTTCCCACGTCATGTTTTTATGTTGTTCTGCAGTCATAGGTCTTCTCCCTTGTGATATGAGAATAGCGTTGTCTATTTCAATCCAGCGTCTGTCAGCAGCACTAACGGTTAGAAAAAATGTAGGAATACCTAGTTGCCGTAGCATTGCAAAGACATCTTTCTTTGATGTTTCCCAGTAAGCAGGCGTGCCTCTGATTTTGGTCAGGAATCTGTATCCTTGGTCTCTACGGATAAGTATCTTTACCTGCTCATGGTCAACATTGATGCTGTTATTTCTTTGCCATCTACTGTTTTAGTGTTTCCTGTGCGTAGTGCAATACAAATGTTGTCCCAGATTTGCTGTACTTCTGTTGCATATAATGCAAAGAATATGTACTCGGGATTTCTTGCAAATCTGTTGTCTGCTGAAAATAACCGAGCATTAAAGTAACGCGACGGTGATAACTTCCCTTCTCTGTCTTCACTGAAAGTGTTTGAACCATCTGGAAATTCGGCTGGAAAACATTTTGCTTCCATTTCCAACACTAGTTCTGGTGTATTACCTTCTGCTGGTGCAACGCAAAGAATTGACTCGTCATGTTTATCTGCAAGATATTGAGCAAAATCAACTGGATGTAGAAAGGAGAATAGTGGAGCGGATGTGTTTGTGACATAATCTTCATCATTATCTTTTCTATTGTCATTTGGATTCTGCCCATCATGACTTTCGTCTACATTTGAATTGTCATCACCTTCATTGTCACACGCGATTCTTTCATCTTTATTTGTGCTATTTATATCAGTGTCTATTTCATCGATTTTAGTGTCGTCACTGCCGATTGGATCTGCAGATATTTCAGACGCAGTTCCTATTTCATAGATTTCAGTGTCGTCGCTGTCGGTTTGATCGGCAGACATTTCAGTTGTTGCTTTGGTTGCATCAACTTGGTGTGATTGATTAGAGTCATCGGCAATAAATTCGTTCATATCGTAAGTTTCGGTATCGTAATTGTCAATTACTGGTTCTGTAGACATTTCAGACGCTGCATGAATTTGATCATTGTCATTATTGGCAATCAACTGGTCGTCTAACGAGCTATCAAATTCATTAAAATCGATATTAATATCACGAAACACTGGGTTATTTGCTTTCAACCACGTTAGTGCTCGTCTAACTTTCTCGGGATTGATATCCTGACACATATGATGTCCTTTATAAGCAAGGCGTCGCTTCAATTTAACCCTGATCAGACTCTGCTCTGTTGGTAATCTGGGTAAACTTTCGGCAGTACTATCCACATTAGATTTTACGCACACAACTTGTCCATTAATACCTTTTTGTGCACCCTTGATAAGTGAAATCATTTTCATAAATAAGATTGCAGGGGAAATTAAATGTCGTTCTAGCATATTTAACTCTGATAGTACCTCTGGCTGTTCCGCTAATGCCAATTTGTTTACAGTTGCTAATCTCGGAACACGATTTCCAAGTAAATCATTATGACATGTATGACAAATCCACTTTTCTCCATGACTTTGATCTTGACTTTTGTTTGTTGGTAGTGACTGAATATCTACATTGATATGTAAACTTTCATGCAAGATACTTTCATTATATCTACTTGTGTATAGTGGTACAACTTGCCTTTTGAAAAAGATACGTTGACACACCTGGCAAATGTATATCAATCGGTGTTCGTCTTTACAAGCTTTCTGAAAGTTGGTAATGACAATATTAATATCCGAATTTTTCTGATACCTATTGAACTGATTTTGTTGTCGTTTCCTTTCTGCATTTTCAGGATTTTTGTACGATTCCTTAGATTGTTCACGTGCTTGTTCGCGTGTCCTTTCTGCATTTTCAGGATTTTTGTACGATTCCTTAGATTGTTCACGTGCTTGTTCGCGTTTCCTTTCTGCATTTTCAGGAATTTTGTACTGCTCACGTGCTTGTACGCGTTTCCTTTCTACATTTTCAGGATTTGTGTACGATTCCTTAGATTGTTCACGTGCTTGCTCGCGTTTTCTTTTTGCATTTTCAGGGTTTTGATATTGTTCCTTCGATCTCTTCCTTTTTTTTGCAAGAATTTCATTTTGACGTGAAATGGATAATTTTTGATACCACTTTTGCTCTTTTGTAAGCTTCGAAGATTTCGGAGATGGTGTGCAGTGACGTTGTTTTCCTTCTGCATGTTGCATGTTATCTTTGCGTTTGGGTTCATCAATAGACCACGAGGAACATCCAGCCTGGTTAAAAAATTCCGTTTGAGGACCTACTTCACTTTCACTCATTGTAGGACATGTTTCTCTTACTAGTATCACTTGAAGTGGTTGAATACCAATAATTGCACGCCAAGTATTTTCACCTGTTGATATATTCAATTGCCGACACAACGTTTTAAGATAAGTAATTAAATTGACAAAGTCTGAGAAAACTAATGCCACAGAATTGCCTTCATCTGACACAAATCCAAATTCATTTCGGGAGTGAGAATCAAAGAATATATAACAGCCGCTTGAAGTATCCTTATAAACTGCCATCATGGACGAGCCGAGCACGAGTATATTTGAATTTGATACAGTAAACGCTGCTTGAAGTTCGACATCAAGTGGCTGTAATTCGTTAGTTTCATCTTGTTCACATATGCAATATCTTATAGCGCTGTAGTCAATTGTATACGTCGAATTGTCTGATAATGTGCATACCGCGGGTAGCTGATCATGAGCTAAGTAACTATTTTCAGGTAATTCATTTGATGTACGCAATTCTTGAATAACTGATCTGTATAAGTAGTCTCCATCTATTAAAATCTGATCCAAGTGTTCGGGACTTAATTTGTGTAAAATTGTAGGGATTCGACACAACATTACCAACGCATTACATGAGCATTGTCTTCCTCTAGATTGTCCACTGAATTGAAAATCACCTTGATTGAAATGACCAGATACATGATTGGCGTATGCAATGCGTATATCAGGGCTATTGCCTTCATCAATATCGGTGTTAATAACAATTATTTCAGATTTTTGTGATTCATTTTCATTTTTGGTGTATGCAGGATGAACTTCATTAGAGTGAGGTTGATCACTATCGTCAATTACTATAGGATCGATTTTACGGTAATCTTTGTTCTCGGATTGTAATTTTTGTTTCTTATTTGCAGCCAATTTGGCACGTGCTTTCTTTGATCGTAAAGGCATTATCGTCGTATTTTAGGATGATAAAAAGAATGATAAGTTATATAACGAAGATATAACAAGAAACTTGTATAAGTTTAAGAACTGCCTTAGAATAAAAAACTAACTTTATAACAATAAACCAATGAATAATAGAAACGATTGAAGTAGAAAAATTTTCCACTAACTTTGCAGATGTAACGTATATAACACTAAACAGGAATATAATATTAAATATAAATTGTAACACTGGTTAAAAAATACGAGTAGAGAAAATGTTAAGAAATACTTTAATAACTTGAACTTTAACAGATCAAGAAAATCTTATACACTAAAACTATTTTACGAAACTATATAGATAGAAATATATATATTTAACTATTGTATAACTGTAACTTTAAAGGCAACAATTAAATACTAAAAACGTATCAAAACAGTTGAAACTAAATGAGATGTTATTTACTGCACGGAGAGTGTAGGTTGATAATTATATCACAATTAGACTTTTTCTTCTTCTCTGCTACAACGTTAACGGGACTACACGAAGAGTCTTAGCCGTTGATTACGTCGAAATAAGACACAGAGTACTTTCACAATGTATAGCTCTTAGAATTACCCGGGAACTACTTGCAATGCGCTTTGAATTTCATTCAGGGAGCAATATCGTAACGGTCGTTTGGTATTTGTCATAAGCATGCGGAAGTGGCTACACATCAGTCCCATATAAATATTTGTAAAACTTACACAAACGAGTACATACACACAAGCAACATTTGCATTTATTTGCTTTTTATTTAAACGTTCAGATTAGCATATTATTTCAAGAATAAGGTTTCATTTGACATACTTATGTTATACATAGGACCTCATCGAAACTTGAGCCTAATGGTCAAAGCATGAATGTCATCAAATATGCGACATGTAAGTCCGTTAGTTTGCTTCATGTTACGAGCTTCTCAAAGAAAACATAGAACATGGTATATTTGAGGAAAATATTATTTGAAAACAGATCGTTCACAGACCATAAAGTCAGCTGGATTCAAGTGCGATAAATACGAATCACAATTTATTGTTTCAAGGTTTACAACTTATCGTCTTACCAATGAAAATTTATCCGAAATAGACATCCTGATCCTAAGAATCATTCTCAGATGGGCTTTCTGCAATTCATTACGATCTAGGGATTTTAAGTGCGGTCACTGTGACAACGGCATTAAAGAGTGACAACAGTATTAAAGAGTCATTCTGACAACGGCATGCATCCTAAAATAAGCAAGAATCATTCTGAGATAGGCATTCTAAGAGTCATTCTGAGACAGACATTCTAAGAATCATTCTGGCAACGGCATTAAAGAGTTATTCTGACAACGGAATTCTAAGAGGCATTATGAGATCAGCATTGTAAGAGTCATTCTGAGATACATTGTAGGCATTCTAATAATCATTCTGAGATTATGTGAGATAGGCATTCTAAGATAGGCATTCTAAGTCATTGTACGAATCATTCTGACAACGGCATTAAAGAGTAATTTTGACAACGCATTCTGAGGTCAGCATTCTAAGAATCATTCTGAGATTATGTGAGTTAGGCATTCTAAGATAGGCACTCAAAGTGTCATTCTGAGATAGGCATTTCTAAAAGTCATTCTGAGATTATGTGAGATAGGCATTCTAAGAGTCATTCTAAGATAGGCATTCCAAGAATTATTATGAGATAGGCATTCTAAGATAGGCATTCCAAGAATTATTATGAGATAGGCATTCTAAGATAGGCATTCCAAGAGTCATTCTAAGATAGGCATTTCTAAAAGTCATTCTGAGATTATGTGAGATAGGCAAAGTCATTCTGAGATAGGCATTTCTAAAAGTCATTCTGAGATTATGTGAGATAGGTATTCTAAGAGTCATTATAAGATAGGCATTCCAAGAATTATTATGAGATAGACATTCTAAGATAGTAATTTCTAAGAGTCATTCTGAGATAAGTATTCCAAGCGTCATTCTGAGAGAGGTATTCCAAGATAGGCATTCCAAGAGTCATTCTAAGAGAGGCATTCTAAGAGTCATTGCAAGATAGTCATTCTGAGATAGGCATTCCAAGAGTCATTCTGAGATAGGTATTCTAAGAGTCATTCCAAGAGTCGTTCTAAGAGAGGCATTCAAAGAGTCATTCCAAGATAGGCATTTTAGAAAGCTATATTCTTGAGAGCTATATTCGTGTCAGTCTTCTAGAGAGCTACATTCTTGAGTCTTCTTGAGAGCTATAAGCTATATTCTCGACAGTCTTCTTGAGAGTTATATTCTTGACAGTCTTCTAGAGAGCTATATTCTTGGCAGTCTTCTAGAGAGCTATATTCTTGACAGTCTTCCAGAGAGCTATATTCTTGACAGTCTTCTAGAGAGCTATATTCTTGACAGTCTTCTAGAGAGCTATATTCTTGACAGAGCTATATTCTTGACAGTCTTCTAGAGAGCTATATTCTTGACAGTCTTCCTGAGAGCTATATTCTTGACAGTCTTCTTGAGAGTTATATTCTTGTCAGTCTTCTAGAGAGCTATATTCTTGAGTCTTCTAGAGAGCTATATTCTTGACAGTCTTCCTGAGAGCTATATTCTTGACAGTCTTCTTGAGAGTTATATTCTTGTCAGTCTTCTAGAGAGCTATATTCTTGAGTCTTCTAGAGAGCTATATTCTTGAGTCTTCTTGAGAGCTATATTCTTGACAGCCTTCTAGAGAGCTATATTCTTGACAGTCTTCTAGAGAGCTATATTCTTGAGTCTTCTAGAGAGCTATATTCTTGAGTCTGCTAGAGAGCTATATTCTTGAGTCTTCTAGAGAGCTATATTCTTGAGTCTTCTTGAGAGCTATATTCTTGAGTCTTCTAGAGAGCTATATTCTTGACAGTCTTCTAGACAGCTATATTCTTGACAGTCTTCCAGAGAGCTATATTCTTGACAGTCTTCTAGAGAGCTATATTCTTGAGTCTGCTAGAGAGCTATATTCTTGAGTCTTCTTGAGAGCTATATTCTTGAGTCTTCCAGAGAGCTATATTCTTGACAGTCTTCCTGAGAGCTATATTCTTGAGTCTTCTTGAGAGTTATATTCTTGTCAGTCTTCTTGAAAGCTATATTCTTGACAGTCTTCTAGAGAGCTATATTCTTGAGTCTTCTTGAAAGCTATATTCTTGACAGTCTTCTTGAGAGCTATATTCTTGAGTCTTCTAGAGAGCTATATTCTTGACAGTCTTCTAGAGAGCTATATTCTTGACAGTCTTCCAGAGATCTATATTCTTGAGTCTTCTTGAGAGATATATTCTTGACAGTCTTCTTGAGAGCTATATTCTTGAGTCTTCTAGAGAGCTATATTCTTGACAGTCTTCTAGAGAGCTATATTCTTGAGTCTTCTTGAGAGCTATATTCTTGAGTCTTCTAGAGAGCTATATTCTTGTCAGTCTTCTAGAGAGCTATATTCTTGAGTCTTCTAGAGAGCTATATTCTTGAGTCTTCTTGAGAGCTATATTCTTGAGTCTTCTAGAGAGCTATATTCTTGACAGTCTTCTAGACAGCTATATTCTTGACAGTCTTCCAGAGAGCTATATTCTTGACAGTCTTCTAGAGAGCTATATTCTTGAGTCTGCTAGAGAGCTATATTCTTGAGTCTTCTTGAGAGCTATATTCTTGAGTCTTCCAGAGAGCTATATTCTTGACAGTCTTCCTGAGAGCTATATTCTTGAGTCTTCTTGAGAGTTATATTCTTGTCAGTCTTCTTGAAAGCTATATTCTTGATAGTCTTCTAGAGAGCTATATTCTTGAGTCTTCTTGAAAGCTATATTCTTGACAGTCTTCTTGAGAGCTATATTCTTGAGTCTTCTAGAGAGCTATATTCTTGACAGTCTTCTAGAGAGCTATATTCTTGACAGTCTTCCAGAGATCTATATTCTTGAGTCTTCTTGAGAGATATATTCTTGACAGTCTTCTTGAGAGCTATATTCTTGAGTCTTCTAGAGAGCTATATTCTTGACAGTCTTCTAGAGAGCTATATTCTTGAGTCTTCTTGAGAGCTATATTCTTGAGTCTTCTTGAGAGCTATATTCTTGAGTCTTCTAGAGAGCTATATTCTTGAGTCTTCTAGAGAGCTATATTCTTGACAGTCTTCTTGAGAGTTATATTCTTGAGTCTTCTTGAGAGCTATATTCTTGTCAGTCTTAGTTATAGAGAGCTATATTCTTGACAGTCTTCCAGAGAGCTATATTCTTGAGTCTTCTTGAGAGCTATATTCTTGAGTCTTCTAGAGAGCTATATTCTTGAGTCTTCTTGAGAGCTACATGTATATTCTTGAGTCTTCTTGAGAGCTATATTCTTGAGTTTTCTAGAGAGCTATATTCATGAGTCTTCTAGAGAGCTATATTCTTGAGTCTTCTAGAGAGCTATATTCTTGAGTCTTCCAAAGAGCTATATTCTTGTCAGTCTTCTTGAGAGCTATATTCTTGTCAGTCTTCTTGAGAGCTATATTCTTGAGTCTTCTTGAGAGCTATATTCTTGAGTCTTCTAGAGAGCTATATTCTTCAGTCTTCTAGAGAGCGATATTCTTGACAGTCTTCCAGAGAGCTATATTCTTGCCAGTCTTCTAGAGAGCGATATTCTTGACAGTTTTCTAGAGAGCTATATTCTTGAGTCTTCCAGAGAGCTATATTCTTGTCAGTGTTCTTGAGAGCTATATTCTTGTCAGTCTCCTAGAGAGCGATATTCTTGACAGTTTTCTAGAGAGCTATATTCTTGACATTCTAGAGGGCTATATTTCTTGACACTCTTTCGAGAAAGCTATAATTGTTTTTGATAATCTTCTGGAGAGCTGTTATCATCTTGGTAATTAACATTCCGTTAGCATTATTCGTAAGCATTTTGTTAGCATTCTTAGTGAAGAAATGTATTCGTAAGTCATTGTCTGAGGAACTTGTCTTCTATACCAGCTATGATCTTTGCAGTTTTGTCTCGAGCTATGCAACTAACCGAATGATAATGAACTAACAATTTTCATGTTTTTTTAAAAAGACATTCCGTAAACATTGTTTTGGAAGTAGGCTTATTTTTGCATACTTTTTGTATTGCTTGAAGAGTGAAGACTCATGTAATTGAATTAATAAATTTGAACTTTCTTCGCAAGGTCTTACTTTCTTACAATATTAAGCACGCTCTGCTACTTTGCCAATTAAGCCAAATATTTTGCTCATATCATTCAACTAAAATAGTTTACATAAGGTGAAAAAACATAGACAACTGATAGTAGGTTACTTGTATTTTTTTCCCATTTGTAATGAGTCCCAACAAGACACAACTAAGAAATTTAAACAATTCTCAACATTAACAAGTATTTGTTTGATACTCTCTTCTACCGTTTATAGTAGTGCACAGCACACAGGTGTTCAAGTGCAGGTGTATACATTATTGGTATGTTGATTACATCTGGAGCATAAAAATCAGCTGAAACATTTTGATATTTTTCGAATTTGATACTTTCATATCTCAATGATGTGTTGCTACTTTTGGAGTGGGTACATGGACTTGATTGGGTAATTGATAGTAATTATAAACGTTATAATATATAAAATACAGTGGCTACATTCTACAAAATACGATAACATACATGGGTCTTGCCACGGTATTTGTCTACAAAATATCAAAGTGGAGTTTGTGTCTGTAAAATGATAATATTCATTTGTCCATTAACCTTTGGTATTTACAATTTAACGTTTTAGTATTGACGTCACGAAATTTAAGAGTGCAACAATACTGACATATTATGTGGACATAACTTGTAAATTGTAACGACATAATACATTAGATTTTGATTGTCCAAGGTAAGGATATATCGAAATGTTAGCCTGTTTTCCACACACGAGACAAACACCCGTAATAAAATTTTCAATAACATCCATGTCACTCAGATACTTTAGTATGAAATAGTATATAAAAAATAAAACATGAAATCTTTCCTTTCTAGTTTGAAAGCAAGTTGGAAAAGGTTTGACAGAGTGCTTCCTGTCATCATGCATGTACATTTAGCATTACATTTCCGTTTGTTTTTCAAACCATTGCTGTGCATAAATCTTGTTGAAGGTATCACAATACCAATAAATTTCCCTATACTTTGTGTACAAAATAGGCTCTATTCAAATGGCTCTACCTACCTTACGAAGCGACTCAATTTTTCGAAGTAATATTTTCCTGAAAGATAAACAAATAAGCAAGTAAACAAACAAAAAGATATATATAGTTGACCATTGAATTTTCGAACTACTGGACCGCGAAGATTATCAAGTTTGTTCACCTAATTTTCAGAATAGCGCCACTTGTAATATTACCTAGAAACTGGCGTCTTGAGAAATGCATTTAAAATCTGAATTAAAGTACTGAGTCTTTTAAATCTTGGCAGATGCTTGGATTCAAGCCTACATTTAATACCTGGCACAAATTTTGCACAAAATCTGCCAATTTATTTTTGATTTTTGATATTGATTTAATGTTGGTCAACTTTTACCGAAATGCAAAAACACTGCATCGGGACGGAAAGCGTTTAGAGACATTATTTGGTGATGTGAAATCTTCATGGACCTCAAGATGTTTGATTTTATTATTTTCTAATAGTTTTAATACTAATTAACATTATATAACTTCACTAAGAGTGATTGATCTCAAGTTAACATATTTTGGCGCCAAATTCATATTGGCGCCAAATTCAATTAATTTGCTATCTACTGTAGATAGCACATGTAGAAGGTCATGCAGGTACTGAAATGGATCAAATTAAAATCAGTTTGTTTTGAAAATGATGTCTCCCCATCTGTATATAATGTATAGGGCATGTTATTAAATATATAAATTGTACATAAAGTGATCACTTGTGTGTTTTTTGCGTGTTTTTAACTGTATGATTGTGGGTTAAGGGGGGGGGGGGTGGTAAAACACCCATTTTGCTATGTTTTCTTTAAAAATATGAATTTTGAAGAAATAATACACATTAAAATGAGAATATAATGAGCCAGAGTTTACCAGCTAGTGGCTATGGTGCATTCAAATAATCAATAAGTTGCAGTTAATCCTTTCAAGTGAGGTATTCAAACAATGGGCATATCCTCCTCCCCATATCAATGGACAATGTCATGCATTTTACACAACACCTTGGTAAGTGATCTTAAAAGCCTAGCCAATGAGAATGAGAATCATTCTAAGGGCTTAATTTTACATTCAAGTGACCAACCAATCCTATTCAATTAAATACCAGTTTAAAATATCAGTTTTTTGAAATACAAGCTATATTGGAACAAGCAGTGCATGTTTATAGAAGATGGGGCAGAAAGGAAAGTCCTGGAAAAGAGAAAGGCTACCTGGTTTAGCAAGAACCACAATCTTTTTCCAAAATATTCCAGTTCATCCACAGTTTCAACAACACACAGCAACCTACCTTTCATTAAAAGATTAACTCATGAAGAATTCAACTTAGCCTTCAAACTCAAAGACACTGGTGAATTTACTGCAGCTGGAGAGGACTTCCTGAAGACAAAATTCCAGTCATCAGACGTGATTGGTGGTAGGCTGCGACCAAGGACTCACAGGCTTTCACACGTCGAAGAATCCCTGCAACATAAAACAGACACTCAAGAAGTCAATTGCTATACAGAGGTGCATCTTCCAACATGTGTGAATGTTATACAAGACTGTGTAGATCAGCATAATCAGAACAACCCAGGGTGCCATGGTCGTCTTGTGACTCAATGTAATCTGTATCAAAAGTGGGGAGTCAGTGCCATTGTCCAGTTGAAATGTAATGTGTGCTCCTTCGTGTCATCAAAGCATAAGCTATACCGTGAAATCTTGCAATCGGGTCGTGGACGAAAAACAGCAGAGCCGAATCGCAGTCTAGCCCTAGGTTTGATGAACACAAACATTGCCGTCGCTGGTGCCCAACGCCTTTTGACATCTATGAACAAATCCGTCCCATGTACTGCAAGCCTACAGAAGCAACTGAACACTGTGGGTAAAACTCTACGAGCTATGAATGAGGATAACATGGCAAATCATCGTAAAGGCTTACACGACACTTTGGAGAATGCCGGCTATGCTCGCAACACTCCCATTCCTGCAGAAAGTGATAGACAATATAATGTTAGTCTGAGGAGCTGCAGGGGTAATACGCCATTTGCCCCCGCCACGCAAACGCGAGATGTTCTTGTGGAGAACCTTACTGCCAACAAGAAAGTAATTGCTTTTAATCATGAAAGTAAACTATGCAAGCTTGGACAGGTGTTGAGGGCCAATGGGACTGAAGTTACATGCCCTGGACACCAGGGTTGCACAGCGACCATATCTGCAAGCAGTAATGTAGGCGATGAGAAATCCGGGGGCAGAAAGCTTGCTGAACAAATTGCCACTGGGAAGGATCCGATAACTGTGGACAAGTTAACCACTGATGCCGATGGCAGAATGGCAGAGGGTTTTGGTTCTACAATGCGGGAAACCACTGGTGTCAAAACCAAACACTACCTTGATACAGTGCACCTAAACCGCGCTGTAGTTAGGTCTATCTCGCGATTGTCTCTTCAACCAAAGCTGGTAACTACGCAACCATGCGGTTCAAAACAGCGGCGACAAGCTACAGATAGGCTGGCAGATAGCATTGCCTGGCGCACTGAAAGAGAGGTCCGCGCTGCTGTGATCCGACATGGAAATCGCGGGAAGAAACTGAGAAGAGCTGTTGCTAAAACAATCCCGGCAATGATCCAATGTTATGAAGGAAAGCACGAGTTGTGTCTTGAACATTCTCTAGTGTGTTACGGTAAAGGTCATGTTTACGAATATTTGCCGAAATTTGCTCGCGGCTCTTTCAGATTTTCTGAACAGGATGTTGCTGCACTAACCGCTGCATTGCAGAAGAGAGTGGGGAGAGAGGCACTACGCAAGACTCGGTTCGGTTTTACAACTCAGAAGGCAGAGTCGGTAAATCATGCCTTTTCGACAACAAATCCCAAGCACGTGATGACCTGCTCTCGAAATGGTGTCAACCGAGATCACAGTGCTATTCACATGATGAACAATGCGGTCGGAGATTCCATACTACTTAAGGCCAAGTCTTGCGGAGTTCCTCTGTCCTCAAACTCACCTTGCATGAAAACCCTCAGTCAGATGAATAAACGCCAGGCTTATTTTCGCCGTCGCTCCCGGTCACTCACCTACAAGGCTCGGCGTGCTTTTCAGCGAAGGCAAAGATACAATCTGTATGACATTGTGAACTATGAAAGCTTGTACGTCAAAGGACAATTAAATCCCAAGTGACTTTTGCCATTTGAATAACATCTCACAAGATATAATTATAAATATCCTTGGGCAGGAAAACCTATGTGTGTTTGGCCCTGAACATGTTTAAAGCAAAATCTCCTATAGGTTACATATGAGGTTTTGTTTTAAACATGTTCAGGGGCCAAAAACACAAGAGGTTTTTCCTGCCTGCCCAACGACGATGTATAATTTGGCCATCTTTACATGACTGACATGTGTTGTAACATCATTATCTATACTACTCAAGATGTTAATAGATTTCTGAATAACAATAAAAGGCAAGTTTAACATGTTACGTCTACTACTACACCATAGGTCTACAAGGCCTACATGCCAATATTATGCAATTGAACATTTTCAATTTGGACGATAACACGATACGCTCAGATACAACTTTAAAAAGAGTGTAGGCCCAACCATGGGCTATATGAATATGCACCAAAATCTACGACAGGTATTTTATTTCATATTTAGTCCGTCCGTCCGTCCGTCAAACTGCAGGGAAGAACCATGGTTCACTTTTATGCTAGGGTTAGGGTTAGGGTTTAGGGTTAGGCTAGGGTTAGGGTTAGGGTAAGGTTAGGGTTAGGGTTCAGGGTTAGGGTTAGGGTTCAGGGTTAGGCTAGGGTTCAGGGTTAGGCTAGGGTTAGGGTTCAGGGTTATGGTAGGGTTACGGTTAGGGTTAGGGTAAGGTTAGGGTTAGGGTTAGGGTAAGGTTAGGGTTAGGCTAGGGTTAGGGTAAGGTTAGGGTTAGGGTAAGGTTAGGGTTAGGGTAAGGTTAGGGTTAGGGTAAGGTTAGGGTTTGGGTTAGGGCTTGGGGTAAGGTTAGGGTTAGGGTTAGGGCTTAAATAACCAGAACTGTGGTTCTTCCCAGCAAAATGGGCGTATTTAGTGTGAATTTCCTATGGTGTAGTAGTACGTAGAAGTAACATGTTAAACTTGCCTGTTGTTGTTATTGTCATCATCACCACTTTCAAATATGCATGGATCAAATTCTCCATGTTGGTTGCATTTCTTCTTGCATCTCTCCCTGTCAATATTCACGGAATGAGGTTCGTGCGATAGATGGTCCACGTTTACACACAGCCTCTCATGACCTCGATGGGATATGTCCATCGTTAAATCCATGCATTCTTTGAAAGCCATGTATGAAGCTCTGTGAGCATTTACTGTCTTGTTCAGCTTGAAGGCAACAGAATGTAATTTCACCACCCCATATCTCTTGTCACTCCTCAACCCGCCTGTCCACTTCCAACAGTTTTTACCGTCTTTATCTTCTTTCATGTTTTTCTCGATTCGTTCTCGAAGGCGGTAGTAGAACGGTCCTGGATCGGCTGTTTTTTCTACCTGGGTCTTGTCCATGCTTGAAAGAAAACAATGAAATTATGAAAATTTTGAAAATTATGAAATAGGCACATTAATAAGATAATATTGACTTTGACTAGGCTGTTGCCAATGTTTGCAGTTTTAATTATCCCTGTACACATTCATTCAACCAGGCAGACCCCCCCCACCCACCCCCCCCATCCCTCACCCCTGGCAAATGTAGTAAACAACACACGTGCACATAAGCTGTATGCTGAGCATGATGATGATCATCATCATCACAAGTTCTGTGACAACATGTCTACTTTGGCTGGGCTGTTTACAGTTTCTAATTATCCCTGTACACATCCATTCAACCAGGTACAACCCCCCCTGGCAAATGTAGACTAAAGAAAACGCACACGTGCAAGCACCCCATGAAGCGTGCATACACACATATATGCACAGCATGTTCTCAGTATGATGATGATCACAACATGTCTACTTGCAGAGTACTACATTTGATCAGCCAAATTCGTGCAAGTTTGACCATTTCAGTAAGCTTAACCATGTTAACACACTATATACTACCTTTGGCACTGTGTAAAACGTATAGAATTCCTGATATTTCTCGTAAATCTGCGTGTAGCACGTACTGGCTATGCAAACTGTGTAAATCTACATCTGTGTTTACAAATTACATTTAAATCTCACGCACTTGACATCAGCACAGGGCTGTCAGTGAAGTTCCACTGGGCTCATTATCGTGTAGTCTTCAACTCCTTCAGGTATCACAATACCAATAAATTTCCCTATACTTTGTGTACAAAATAGGCTCTATTCAAATGGCTCTACCTACCTTACGAAGCGACTCAATTTTTCGAAGTAATATTTTCCTGAAAGATAAACAAATAAGCAAGTAAACAAACAAAAAGATATATATAGTTGACCATTGAATTTTCGAACTACTGGACCGCGAAGATTATCAAGTTTGTTCACCTAATTTTCAGAATAGCGCCACTTGTAATATTACCTAGAAACTGGCGTCTTGAGAAATGCATTTAAAATCTGAATTAAAGTACTGAGTCTTTTTAAATCTTGGCAGATGCTTGGATTCAAGCCTACATTTAATACCTGGCACAAATTTTGCACAAAATCTGCCAATTTATTTTTGATTTTTGATATTGATTTAATGTTGGTCAACTTTTACCGAAATGCAAAAACACTGCATCGGGACGGAAAGCGTTTAGAGACATTATTTGGTGATGTGAAATCTGAATGAGAAATATTATAATAATAGTACATTCTGAACTCGTTGCAATATTTATAACTGTAAAATATAACACTTACATACAGTTCAACCGTTATTAATTACATGTAGCGAGCCAGATATGCATCCAATGTTGCTCTGATTTGGTTGTGTCTTGAGCATAATAAATGGTATTCTAGGAATAGCACTTTTTTTTGACATTACAAATTACTAAAAATGAAGTTCAAAAATAAAGTTAAGGTGGGAAACTATCGTGCAAAGATTTTGTGTACAAATTACTGTGGCAAGACCATGTAATCTTTAAACCTTAAACTCAACATGAACTTTTGTAGTACATTGCTCTTAATAAACACGTATATCACTGCCAATTTGGCGCACAACTGTGTGGCAAAGTTTATACAATTTGTATTTTTCTTTCTAAGATTTGAAGTCTTGCACAGTTTTAAATATCTTTAATTGAATCACGTTTTGACAAATCTGCATTGTAATGATGCTAGGTTCTAAACTTACTTTACAGTGTATTATCGCAGGATTTCATGACCTTTGCATCGTTTGAGAGAAACATTCATATTTTCAAGATTGCAGTTTTTAGTATAAGTTATGTAAGTTGGATGTAAAATAGTAACTCCACCTTAAAAGGACTAAATATTGCAAACTTGTCTTGTATACGTATCATATTAATTCTTCAATTTTCTACAGAATTATGCCTTTAATAACTTGAATTTTGTGTGTTTACAGTCTAACTGTGCACTGTGTGATTTGTCCCTTGCTTTGTCCCTTGTTATAACGGATGGTAACAGAGATAGGAAGGGAATCTTCCAACTGCTCAGCATTCTCAATTTCTGGCCATGTCTCATTAAAAACTGCCTGAGGACATGTCAATATAATGAAGTCCTCGTTGTTCTGAAGAAACATTTCTACCTCTGCCCCCTGTTGCTCAATGCCAATAATCAATCCTTCCATAGTTTCTTTGTGCAGTTGTTCATGTAATTAAAGAATAGCACATGCAGCATAGTTGGCAATGTAGAAACCACTTATAGGGTTAAAAGTATCCGATTTTTAAGATGTGTCTAGTTTTACGTTATCCTGTATGACCAAGTCAATTATGTAACATAAAGTCAATAAGTCAAATTGCTTTTGGTTCAAAGGCTTTTACTGAAAATGAGTTATTATGAAAGCTATTTAATTTTACTTACAAAAAATGTTCTTGATTCTTGAAATTTAAATTGGAAAAAAAAATGTCTCATCTCACAATATTGTATTGATTAAGATCAAAAAGTAAACCGACTTTTCTTCACAAGTGTTCTGCATAAGAGTTTGAGGAAAAGGGGGACCTTTCTGCTCTTTGTGTGCTTGGCAGTGGATTCATCAATTTTTCATGTTTCAAAATTGGATTATTTATGAAGTGCATGATATAATAATGCTCACCGATACAGTTGTGCTCATAGTCGAAGATAATTGTATCTCATCTTGTCGCTTGGTTTGTCCCACTGAACAATTTGTGACTTTTATGAACGACCCTGTTTCAACTGATGAACTAGCCAAGCTTCTCCACAATGCCACACGGACCTTTCCACTTGAGTCAGCTATCGTGATATCTCTAACTGGTACATCTGGCTCCATCCGTACTGTCACTGTCCTTGAAGCATTATCCTGCAAAGAAACAAATTTTAATAATAGTACACACTGCTTCACTGTATAATTACGGTATGTGGATTTCTCATGAAATATGCACTTCCAACAAAAAAGTCTCACAGAGGGTCAACATTCAAAATAATGTCAGATTTACAAACTCAATGGGCTTAATTATAATTGTCATCCTGGCCACTTGATTTAATACAATACTACTGCCTAAATTGGAACCTTTGCATACAGTGCTTGGAATGCAGTCAAGCTTTACAAGGCACATATTCAGACAAGATAATAATTTGAATTTAAATTTGGTACAGAGTATTTTCTTACCCTTAAGAGCATTTTTAGACTGGGTAGAAGACAGTCTGCTTGACATGACGGCATTTCTGCCTCACAAAATATTTAAACTAGTCTTATATTCAAGAGCTAAATAAAAGAAAATTGATGAGATGAGCAATAAATAACTTTATACGACATGTGGTTGCAGAGATATGCAAATTTAAATATCTAAATTTTTTCAGCCAATATACTGTATAAACTTTTTGTGCATGCACATATATTGTAATGCAATTTACGTTCACAATTTGTAGTTACTACAACTAGTAATTTGGTAAACATGCACCAATATAACTGTATGGTGAATTTAAAGAGCATGTAAACCTCTTTCATTTGATACCAAATTTGTCACTGTATGACTTGTAGTTTTAAAGTTCTGAGCATTTTTAATGTTTTGGGTCATGTCCCTGTTTGTTTGTATGCCCAAATGTATAATGTACACTAGTTTTAACATACCTTAATTTTAGTAGTTGAAGTTGAAAGCCTCAACAAAGGATCTGACAGGCAGTTATCACAGATTCTTGTTCATGTAAAAACAAATGTTTCTTGTGCCGATGCTAATTTGCCAGGAATGACTTCCAGATAAAGACTTCCACATGGAAAATTGATGTAGGATTACCATACTCCCATGGTGGTATAAAATGATACAAGGAGATAAGTCATACACACAGTGATGTGTCTGCAAGGAAAAAACAAACAAGAAACAAACTTAAGTGAGCAATTCGCAATTCCGAATTTCCAATAAATATAAAAAAGTAATAGTAACTCCTGTGTTATAAATTCTAAAGTGTGATACACAATTCACACATGTACACCTGGAATTTAAACTAGTCTTATATTCAAGAGCTAAATAAAAGAAAACTGATGAGATGAGCAATAAATAACTTTATACGACATGTGGTTCTCAACACATGATTGATGCACAAATATGTGCGTACAGCGTGCAAATATATGTGCGCAATCCAATGACGAGCATGCATAAATTGTGGATTGAATTTATTTTTTTATAGTTGTCATTAAAAAAATCCTGGTTTTGATACTACCCACCTGAGTACACATTTGCACTGATACCAATGGGGGAGCAGGCACCCTTTAACGTGTTCAAAGCACTGGCTGGTATATACATGCACCACCCCCACCCCCCCGGAGCTAAATGTTTTTCAGCATGCACCCTTTGGAGCACTGGCTGGCGCATGCTTCCTGTTTTAGTTAACCTTTGGGATTAACCTTGTGAACTCTCGAAATGGTTCTAACCTGATCTGATCCCTAAAATTTTTTATCAAAAACATTGCCGTAAAATTTACTATGTAATGAATTTCTAAAATAGTGGATGGTGCACCAATCAGCTATGCTATTTCTGACTGACGATTACGCATGCTCCTACATTCTCTTGGTCAGGTTGTTCCATCTATTGCACTTACCCACTTCTCACGCCTGTCAAAGGGGACACTTTCGCGAAATCCCTAATTGGTTTGTACAGGGCCTTTCAGTTCTAGTCAATTTTCTCAGTGCAGAAAATACTAATTTGCCCTGTCTTTGATAATTATTTAAAGTTGATTTCCCTGGTAAGAATTTGGTTGAAATTTCTTGCCAAAAATGATGAATAATTCCACCACATAAATTCTTCTGATCAAATTTGCCGCCCATTAGCACATAGCAAACTGCAGCCTGTAGGCCTTTACGCACAACATGTAACAAAGTATCAAGTCTTTAAAAAACAATTTATTTCTTTGATACACTTCACCAATCATATTATACTAAGGAGCTGTGCAACAATTAGAAGCCCGGGAGTGGGGTGGGGGTAAAATTTCCAAACGACCTGCTAAAAATCGCTTGTCCCCCTCTCGGCCTGCCAAAAATCACTTGCCCCCCCCCCCCCCCCCACCCCTTTGCACGTGACAAACTTTTGCGAGAAATTCTTGCCCGCCCCCCATTTTACCCTCCTACCAAGGCTCATAATTATTGCACAGCCCCTAATTTATAACACACTCTAACTATACATTAAGCGTTCATACCAACCCCCGCCCCCGCCCCCACACCAGTTTATAATACAGGTTTATATTTTCTTGCCTTTGTTGAGTGCAGTGCCAGTACTGTTCTCGAGTAGGCTATAGGCCTAAAGATGATGACTGCTGAATTCTGCAATCATGCTAAACAATTGACTTTAAACTGACTACTCAGTATAATGACTTTTGACTGCATAAAATCTTCCTTTTTCTTATTTCTTCACATAACTTAATTCAACATAGCTTTACCATACCAGTGATTCAGTTCCCGCTTGGCTGCAATGTGATTAGAAGACATTTCTAGCCATTTTTTAGCCACAATTACTCAGTACAGCTTTAGACGATTAACGCTTTGTTGTCAACTCATGGTCCATTCGACAGCTCGTATGCAATTAGTGCTAAGGGCGCACAACACTATACTCACGCAGAAGTTATTATCACCGGGTATTGTCATGATACTTCTTTTTTGGCCAGCCGAAATGGAGGGAGCAATTTTTGGTACGCCGGGGGTGGGGGGGGGGGGCGCAAGCGATTTTAGGCACATGTTTCAATGGCGTACCTTTTAAATAAAATGCTCTAAAAAGGCTTAGGAAAACAGTAGGCCTGAAATGCGTTTTGCAGCAAGGCTGTGTTCAGAGTGTCACAAGGAACATTTTTATTAATTTTCAGCTTCATCCAAGCATGTCGGTCAATTAAAATTTTTGACCTTTGACCCCTATAACTTGACCCCTGTGTCACAGATGTGGTTAACTGCACTTGCATTATGCTTAGGATGTCATAAGGAACATTTCTGGCGATTTCCAGCTCACATGATCAGAACTTGTATATATGGATTTTCAACTTTTTGAACGTTGACCTTAAACTTTTTGCTATTGAAGCTATTATGGACATATTATCTTGTTTATCAAATGTACATCCGGCCTATCATGGAATATGCCAGCCCTTTATGGCACTCCAAGGCACAGTCTGAGCAGATAGAGCTCGTCCAGGACCAGAAGCGGGCGTGTCGTATGGCCACAGCTACACATCTTATCGGACTGCTTTGGAGAAACTAGGGTTGGTTTCCTTATGTGAGAGGAGAGATCAGCTGTTGGTGCGATTTGGCCAAGGTTTGCAAGCGTCTGCTAAACATTCTCAAATGCTGCCTAAAGGTGATCGGCACGGTAGGAATCTTAGGTATGCCCAGCAGATTGATCCTCCTCGCTGTAAGTGAACCAGGTACATGCAATCTCAAGTTGTTCAGCGTCTTAACATGCTTAATAATCTGTGATTTCTTTTTTGCCTTTGAATGTTATGCTATTGTATGCATTTTGTTGTTGCTTTGTCTGTTGTTTTTATACATATTTTTAATTGTTACCCAGGCGTATCAGGTCTGTGACCTGCTATCTGGATTATAAACTGGTTAATTATGTTAGCCAAATCCAATAAATATTACTCACGGAACTGAGCTTTCGCCATCTTGGCTGATGGCTTGATCACAGATGAACTGGTCCACTGCTTTTCCCGCGAAACTTGGTTGCTATAGACGCATCCTCGTTACCCGGAAGTGATGTTGATTTAAGCAGTGGGTCATATACATGATCTAGAAAGTACGCACCCTCGTCGCGGTTAAGTGAGTTCTTCCCTTTTTCTGATTTGGATGGCCTCCTGACTCTTCTTGAGAAGGCGTTGGAGTCTCTATCCAGTAATTTGGCCCCTCCCAGTCGATGACGTGATTTTCTTGTGCTACGTGGTCGGTTATTGCGGACTTGTGCTGTTCAGTGGTAGAGAGCTTTCTGCTGGCTCTGGTGAAATTTTTGGTGGCGATCTTTTCAGTGTCTTTCTGATGCTCCTTCTTCCTTACCCCAAATGGTCTACCAGTCTCACCTATGTATGATTTATTACACCCTTTGCACGGGATGTCATAAACAACTTCACTGGTCTGATCGATGTCTTTTTGTCTTTCGGGTGGACAAGGACACTTTTTAGAGTGTTGGTTGGCTTCATGGCTGTTGTAAAACCATGCTTGCGGAAAACTCTTTGCAATTTTTCAGAGGTACCCTCCACATATGGTATAACCACCATGCCTTTGATTGGAGTCTCCGTTGTCTTCTTCTGAGGTTTTGCTGTTGTTTTGTCCTTCATTTGCTGTTTCACCTTGTCCATCGCCCACTTGGGGTATTCACAAACCGCCAATGCCTTTCTGATTCTTTGTTCCTCGTCTTTCTTGTCGTCTTCCTCCGTAACAATCTTGTCTTTTCTGTCCATTAATGTCCGGATCACCCCTAATTTCTGGTGAAGGGGGTGTTGAGATTTGAAGCTTAAATATTGGTCGGTGTGGGTTTTTTTGCGATACACAAGAAGTTTGACTGTACCATCTTGTTTACGGATGAGTAATGTGTCCAAGAATGGTATTTGGCCCTCTTTCTCTTCTTCATACGTAAACTTAATGTTCCCAGATTGATCAGTGGTGCGGGAAAAGCAGTGGACCAGTTCATCTGTGATCAAGCCATCAGCCAAGATGGCGAAAGCTCAGTTACGTGAGTAATATTTATTGGATTTGGCTAACATAATTAACCAGTTTATGATCTCAACAATCCTACCAAATGAATCTCTTTGCTGATGCTATCTGGATTGTTTTATACCTTAATAAATAAATAAATAAATAAATAAATAAATAAATAAATAACATCTCACACCATTAATGGTACATCACTGTAGCATTTATCCGTCTTCCATATGCTGAGATACAGCTACTTTTCCGTAATTTTAAAAATTTGACGTTTTGACCTCCTTAATGACCTTTGACCCCAACTAAGAAAAAAACCTCATATACACCGAAAAATGCATTGTTACAGTTTAAATAAAAAAATCTACTATGCTTAGTTATGGAGATAAAAATTCTTGAAGTTCTTTAGCTTAAAACCGGAAATGACGTCTAAATGACCTTTGACCAAAAAAATAAAAATATCATGCATACATCGGGTAACACTATTAAATGCATTATGAAGTTTATGTCACTCTAGTCTGGTTACGTTTTGAGATATAAAAAAATGAACATATTTGATGATTTTTATTTTTTGACTGGAAGTGACCCCTTAATGACATTTGACCCCGAAACTATAGACACCTTAAAGACCCTGGTTAGTAGCAATGCATGTGTGCTAATGACCACTCTGCTATGTAATTTATAAAAACAGTGATTTTTTGAATATTTTTAGCTTTCAGACCGGAAATGACCCCCTTAATGACCTTTGACCCCTTGTCTGTGAAATACAGGTTTATATTTTCTTGCCTTTGTTGAGTGCAGTGTTCTCGAGTATAGGCCTAAAGATGATGACTGCTGAATTCTGCAATCATTCATGATATTGATAAAACAATTGACTTTAAACTGACTACTCAGTATAATGACTTTTCAGTGCATAAAATCTTCCTTTTTCTTATTTCTCCACATAACTTAATTCAACATAGCTTTACCATACCAGTGATTCAGTTCCCGCTTGGCTGCAATGTGATTTGAAGACATTTCTAGCCATTTTATAATTACTCAGGGGTGCACTACACTAAATCCTTCCGCATTTGGTGTAACCTTTCATAGTTCCGGTAAAAATAGCACCTATGCGAAATATATCGGCGTCCCGAGGGAACCAAATTTGAGTGACTCTTGGTTGTTTTGATAAAAAAGATAGAATAGGAGCTCAACATTACATATCTGTTCAGAAAATTTTCTGAATCGAATGTGCATGGGTAATAGGCCCTCGGAACAATATCATGGCCGGAACTGGTAAGGAGGCGAGCGTGTCGGCTGAAATTCGGGATGGCGCTGTTCAGGAGTTCGTATCTCTCAAGTTTGTCTTAACTTGCCTCAAAAATTAAATTTAAATAAAAGTTTAATCTTTATTTAAGACATTGGTTTGATCAAAATATTAAAAATGTTGTTACATGGGGTAGAAAAACAAACTTACTTTCTTGTATTTTCCCGTGTATTTCAATGGGACGATTATTTAGTGGTGTGTGCCCTTCGAAGACTCATTTTTAAATGCTATGGACATGATTAATACCTGATTTTAAGTGCCAAAAAGTTGAGATTTTTGACTGAAACTGATGTCTTTGCAAAGAAAAAAAGTCTGTTTTTCTATTTCCGTCTACAAATACGCGATTTCATTCTTAAACGCACGAGAAATTAGCTTCAAAACGCAAGTTCCCGTCGAATTGACAATTTAAGACCGTGCTTGAAATTGAGCTATTTTGGCCCCAATATCATAGAAGTGGTCACTTTTGGTTATCTCGGTGCTGAAAAAATGAAACATCTTTGGAATTATTTTGATGCAAAATGTAATTATAAGATCACAACTCAATTATAACCGTTTTGAAAATAATCACTGAACCTTTAATTGGGTCTCAATAGACATTTAAAGTCAAAGCATACTATATTATGGCCTAATGATGACAAAATAACGGCATTTTTATCTCATGACCAAATGTTCAATTCCCAAGAGAGAAATTTATCAATTAATTCTAATGATGGGGTTTCTTAATTTTAGATCTTGCAAAAATAATACACGCAACTTGGAAATTTAACATTTTAGAGTGTCAAATTACCGTTCTATCTACCCATATTTTCCCCAACTTAAGGCATATGCCTATTGACACGTCCTTAATCTAAGAGGGGGGGGGGGGGGTGAAATGATCACATGTCGCTTTTCGGTCATGTTAAATTTGTGATTGTACATATATTTTTGTAAACAAAGTCACTTTCCTGATGTTAATGGGATTATAAATACAGTTTAACATGGTCAAAATGTTGCTCTGGCCCTTGAATGCTGACAATTGCGAAAAGTATCATAGTTTCACTCAGTCCGAGCTTGTTTGGAGCCCTGTTTTATAACTTTGGAGTGACTAGCGATAAAAAGCAATACACTTTTTTAGGATGTTGACCACTGATTCCAAAAATAAAGAATATCAAAAATATTTTTTCTTCGAAGACTCATTTTTAAATGCTATGGACATGATTAATACCTGATTTTAAGTGCCAAAAAGTTGAGATTTTTGACTGAAACTGATGTCTTTGCAAAGAAAAAAGTCTGTTTTTCTATTTCCGTCTACAAATACGCGATTTCATTCTTAAACGCACGAGAAATTAGCTTCAAAACGCAAGTTCCCGTCGAATTGACAATTTAAGACCGTGCTTGAAATTGAGCTATTTTGGCCCCAATATCATAGAAGTGGTCACTTTTGGTTATCTCGGTGCTGAAAAAATGAAACATCTTTGGAATTATTTTGATGCAAAATGTAATTATAAGATCAAAACTCAATTATAACCGTTTTGAAAATAATCACTGAACCTTTAATTGGGTCTCAATAGACATTTAAAGTCAAAGCATACTATATTATGGCCTAATGATGACAAAATAACGGCATTTTATCTCATGACCAAATGTTCAATTCCCAAGAGAGAAATTTATCAATTAATTCTAATGATGGGGTTTCTTAATTTTAGATCTTGCAAAATAATACACGCAACTTGGAAATTTAACATTTTAGAGTGTCAAATTACCGTTCTATCTACCCATAACCCCCCCCCCCCCAACTTAAGGCATATGCCTATTGACACGTCCTTAATCTAAGAGTGGGGGGGGGGGGGGTGAAATGATCACATGTCGCTTTTCGGTCATGTTAAATTTGTGATTGTACATATATTTTTGTAAACAAAGTCACTTTCCTGATGTTAATGGGATTATAAATACAGTTTAACATGGTCAAAATGTTGCTCTGGCCCTTGAATGCTGAAAATTGCGAAAAGTATCATAGTTTCACTCAGTCCGAGCTTGTTTGGAGCCCTGTTTTATAACTTTGGAGTGACTAGCGATAAAAAGCAATACACTTTTTTAGGATGTTGACCACTGATTCCAAAAATAAAGAATATCAAAAATATTTTTTCTTATAAGGGTGCACTACACTAAATCCTTCCGCATTTGGTGTAACCTTTCATAGTTCCGGTAAAAATAGCACCTATGCGAAATATATCGGCGTCCTGAGGGAACCAAATTTGAGTGACTCTTGGTTGTTTTGATAAAAAGATAGAATAGGAGCTCAACATTACATATCTGTTCAGAAAATTTTCTGAATCGAATGTGCATGGGTAATAGGCCCTCGGAACAATATCATGGCCGGAACTGGTAAGGAGGCGAGCGTGTCGGCTGAAATTCGGGATGGCGCTGTTCAGGAGTTCGTATCTCTCAAGTTTGTCTTAACTTGCCTCAAAAAATTAAATTTAAATAAAAGTTTAATCTTTATTTAAGACATTGGTTTGATCAAAATATTAAAAATGTTGTTACATGGGGTAGAAAAACAAACTTACTTTCTTGTATTTTCCCGTGTATTTCAATGGGACGATTATTTAGTGGTGTGTGCCCTCAGTACAGCTCTTGATGATTATAACGCTTTGTTGTCAACGCATGGTCTAATCGACAGCTCGTATGCAATTAGTGCTAAGGGCGCACAACGCTATACTCATGCAGAAGTTATTATCACCGGGTACTAGTATTGTCATGATACTTCTTTTTTGCCATTGTGAGCAGGTCAAAGGTCAAATGGAGTTCAATGTCATGTCACATATGGACATGGTCAGTGGTGTTTGTGACTAAGTATGGTCAAAATCGGTCAAAGCATAGCAGAGCTAGGGCGAAACGTGGCATGCAAGTCACGCAAAATGCCACGTATTTGCCAGAAAGAAAGAAAGAACATATTTTGACCTTTTTAACCCAAAGTAAACATTGACCTTTGGGGTCATTAATATTTGTAACATGTTAAGAATGTCGTAAGAATCGTTCCTGTTGAATTTGAGCTCGATTGGGCCAATTTTAAACATTTTTTTGCAAATTTGACGTTTTGACCTCCTTAATGACCTTTGACCCCAATGTAAAAAAAACCTCATATACACCGAGAAAATGCATTGTTACAGTTTAAATAAAAAAAATTTATTTTGCTTAGTTATGGAGATAAAAATTCTTGAAGTTATTTAGCTTAAAACCGGAAATGACGTCTAAATGACCTTTGACCAAAAAAATAAAAATACCGTGCATACACCGGGTAACACTAATGCATATATGAAGTTTATGTCACTCTACGTTTTGAAATAAGAAAAAATAAAAATATTTGATGATTTTTGGTTTTTGACCGGAAGCGACCCCTTAATGACATTTGACCCCAAAACTGTAGACACCCCAATGACCCTGGTTGGTAGCAATGCATGTGTGCTAATGACAACACTCTGCTATGTAATTTGTAAAAACAGTGATTTTTTGAATATTTTTAGCTTTCAGACCGGAAATGACCCCCTTAATGACCTTTGACCCCTTATCTGTGAATACCCTATAGACACCGACCAAAGTCAAGTCACATGACCTAAGCATGTCACCATCACATGTTATTTGTGGAAGAAGATACATTTTATAGTAAATATCGCATTTTAGCCATTGTGAGCAGGTCAAAGGTCAAATGGAGTTCAATGTCATGTAACATGTGGGAACATGGTCAGTGGTGTTTGTGACCAAGTATGATCAAAATCGGTCAAAGCATAGCAGAGCTAGGGCGAAACGTGGCAAATCACGCAAAATGTCACGTTTTGCTAAGAAAAAACAAAAAAATCACGTTTTTGACCATTGTAGCTAGGTCAAAGGTCAGATGCAAGTCAAAGTCATATGACCTGTGCGGGCAAGGTAAGTGGTTATCCTTACCAAGTTTAGTCACAATCCATCAACCAACGACTGAGCTATAGGCACGAACGTGGTTGACAGAAAGAAGAAAGAAAGAAAGAACTAGACCACCAGCCATGCCGCGACATGGCACACAAGACGGCCCGAAAATGGATTTGACCTTAAACTTTGACCATTTGGGCCGAGGTTATTATAGACTTCCCCCACCATTAATGGTGCATCACTGTAGCATATAGGGGCTTAATCCGTCTTCCATAGGCTGAGATATAGCCACTTTTCCGTAATTTAAAAAAAAAATTGGCAAATTTGACGTTTTGACCACCTTAATGACCTTTGACCCCAATATAAAAAAAAACCTCATCTACACCGAGAAAATGCATTGTTACAGTTTAAATTAAAAAATCTACTGTGCTTAGTTATGGAGATAAAAATTCTTGAAATTATTTAGCTTAAAACCGGAAATGACGTCTAAATGACCTTTGACCAAAAAAATAAAAATACCGTGCATACATCGGGTAACACTAATGCATATATGAAGTTTATGTCACTCTACGTTTTGAGATAAAAAAAATAAAAATATTTGATGATTTTTGGTTTTTGACCGGAAGCGACCCTTAATGACCTTTGACCCCAAAACTGTAGACACCTTAAAGACCCTGGTTGGTAGCAATGCATGTGTGCTAATGACAACACTCTGCTATGTAATTTGTAAGAACAGTGATTTTTTGAATATTTTTAGATTTCAGACCGGAAATGACCCCCTTAATGACCTTTGACCCCTTATCTGTGAACACCCTATAGACACCGATCAAAGTCAAGTCACATGACCTAAGCATGTCACCATCACATGTTATTTGTGGAAGAAGATACATTTTATAGCAAAAATCGCATTTTAGCCATTGTGAGCAGGTCAAAGGTCAAATGGAGTTCAATGTCATGTAACATGTGGGGACATGGTCAGTGGTGTTTGTGACCAAGTATGATCAACATCGGTCAAAGCATAGCAGAGCTAGGGCGAAACGTGGCAAATCACGCAAAATGTCACGGTTGACAGAAAGATCCCAAGCAAAACAGAACAAGACGGCGCAGCCTGCGCCGTCTTGTAAGAAAGATCCCAAGCAAGACAGGACAAGACGGCGCAGCCTGCGCCGTCTTGTAAGAAGAAGAAGAAAGAAGATCCCAAGCAAGACAGGACAAGACGGCGCAGCCAGCGCCGTCTTGTAAAGAACCTGTAAGAAAAAAGACACAGCCGTGACTAACGTCACGGCTGTGTAACGAGATCTGATTGCGTTCGCCTGCGACCGCGAGCATGCACAGCCAGCAGTGACAAATGAATCTGTGAGAACCGGAAGTGATCCCTTAATTACCTTTGACCCCGCAAAAATAATACATAGTGCTTAAGATGTCATAAGGAATATTCCTGCCAGCTTAATCGGAACTTATACATGGATTTTGATTTTTTTTTTTACAAAATAGATATTGGTTGTTGGTTTTGTTATTGTTGTTGCAGTTATTGTTGTATACACTGCATAATCAGGGTAGGCCTACTAGGCCTATTATAGCCTATAGCAGCATTCATTTATTTCACGACAGATATCATCTTAGGATAATATTTTACAAATTGAAAATTTAGAAAATACCATTGCAGAAAACCGCCCCTGGCAGCCCCTATCATGGTTGCCCCCTTCCTATCCCTGCAACATAGGATGACCCACGTGCCACGGTTTTATAGGTTCGTGGTGATTGTACATGTAGATTGATACACCAAGTACGCTGGAGTGCATTTTTTACTGCGTGGCTTTTTCTATTATTAACTTACGCCCCACCTTGGTCGCTTAACCACTGGCGTATAGGACTTTTATTAAAAAATAGAGGGCAGCATTCCACACCTCAACGTTTCTATTATTAAATCGCATCCACGCAAATTGTAATTTCAAACACTATAAAATATTTTATGATATTAGTGCATACGAAAATGTTACATGTAGTTCTAATAAAATGCAAATAAAATAAATAACAGACATGATTTTTACTCCTTTTGTTGTGGTTTAATTCGTGTGTGATCATTAGCTGAAATATTTGAGACATAATTTAACGAGTTTAGGGACATTTTTATAGCCCGGAAAGCTTACCTAAATGTTGACCTGTGGTAAATTACGTGGGTGGACGATGGCCATTTACAGAAAACGGACTCGTTATTTTTTGGAGTGACTCATGTCATGTTTAAGTTACATTAAGGGCTACCTCAAGATGTTTGTATTTTATCTGCTCTCCTCTTAGAAATCTGGATTTACTGATTGTAAAATGTGCCTACCGGCACTCTGACTGAACTCACAACTCGTAACATTAAAACACCGTCTAGTTGATGCACAAACTCAGTGTTAATTTATAACTGCACTGAAAGTTAATTTTGGTATTTCTATCGTATTAATTCCATAAAATTGTAGCTACTTATCATGTATATTTAATTTATACTAGATAAATTATAGATTTACAGTAGGTAACACACAATATGAATAAAATATCGAATTTATGAGCATCACTCATGAAAAAATCATGGCCCGTGCGGTGAATTGCCAGGGGTGCATTGCCAGGGATTTTATTAGTTTTTATTCCCAGATTGGGGATAGGCCTATTATAAGAGTAGGCCTAGGAAAGAAAATGCGATTGCTTAGGTAAAAAGGCAAGCGATGTAGTTTCCCTAAGGACTTTAATGAACAATAATCTCGACCTGGAGTGACTTTTTAATAAGGTAACTTTGTCAAAATGGTTCACTTTTTATGACTTTCTTTTTCCATGTCAAGTTCAGAAAATCAAACTATGACCCCGGACTAAAACGCATACATAGGGCCTACATAGGCCTAAATCAAAAGTATCCTTTCCAAAATTGTGATTTTTCAAGATTGTGATTTGATCAATTCTGGGACGAAAATAATTTGACTGGCACAGCTTTCACTTTTCCAAATTTGACAAAATATTTAGTATCGGAACATGATAGGCCTACCTGTAATAATATAATTCTTTTTTCTGTGTTTCAAGTTTCATTTCAAAATTTGGACCATTGACACCTTGTTCCTTTTAACAACAATATTTTAATTTAATTGATTTTTTTCTCTTTCAACATACGACAGACCTGGATTATGATGAATGTTTTTTTTTTTTTATAGCGTGTGAATACGAGCTTTGTTTCTAATATTTTGGTATGATTTTCTGTTTTGTCCTTTTTTGTTTTGTTGTTTACATCGAAAAGTGTAATTATATGAAAACAAAAAAATATAGGCCTAAAGTAAATAAATGAATAATAGAAGAAGCATAAGGTAACGGGAAAACTCCGTTTTATAGGCCCGACTGGCCAGATCTTGTGTTTTTGGGATTCAATTTTTTTTTTTTTTTACTTGTTGCTAGAATTATATAAAATCAACCGTTTAGGGGCCAAAATTGATGATTCCGGAATTTTTTGAAAAATATTCAGAGCATCCCACAGCCACAGGGAGGGGGAGGGGCAAGACTTCTCACAAGGGGACTGGCCCCTGGCTGGGGGATGCTCCCCCCTCTCACGGGGGGCAGCTTCCCCCTCTCCACCCACCCCCTGTCTACACCACTGTTTAACTGTCATTTTGGCCTCCATAAAACCAAATTTAAACCAAATAAAAAAATCCTGACCGACTGACCCTACTTAAGGTTGGTCTGAACCCTGGAATTATGGAAACTTTCGGGCCTCATAACTTTTAAATTGTTGGTCTAAAGTATATAATAGTATACATATTTAGAATGGCAAAGACTTGATAAGTTCATCTGTGAGGTCAAATTTTGACCAATTTCACCAAAAATATTTGAAATTTGGGCCAAAATCGGGCTTTTTATGATTTTTTTGAAATATCAGCGTTTTTTGACATTTTTTGGCGCAAATTTCTCAAAGTTGGTCGAAATTCAAAAAATGAAAAAACGGGTCCTAGATATTTTAATCTAGTTTTTAAAAAATAATAATATAAAAAAAATTTGGCTCAAGAATATTTTTGTTATGATGCACGAAAAAGAAGTGGGCCAAAACCGTTATTTTTGGGATTTGGGGCCAAAAGTGCCATTTTGGCCCAAATTTGACCTCACAGATGAACTTACCAAGTCTTTGCCATTCTAAATATGTATACTTTTATACACTTTAGACCAAGAATTTAAAAGTTATGAGGCTCGAAAGTTTCCATATTTCCAGGGTTCAGACCAACCTTAAAAAATCCATCCGCCCGTAAAACAGTGTTTTTCCTCGCCTAATCAAGAAGTTGTGTACCCTCAAAGAAATAATTAATAAAAGCCAGAAGTCATTTTCTAGTCAAGTAATAAATGTAAGTCCTGTATTACAAGTAGGCCCTCTATTAATATTTTAATGGTTACATTGCGTTTATTAAAAGGACAACATCAACAAATCACAGAATGTTTTCTTTTTTTAATTTTTTTTTATTGAACAAATAATAGCAAAATACAAAAGAAATGTGGTGAATTACATAATCATACAAGTAAATCGTAAGGCTTTTGATGTAAATATAGATGATAAAATGTATAATGGGCTATCCCAGAAAATCCGGGGGGCACTGTTCATTGACAAGGGGTATCATGCGTGGCCACGAAGTTTCAAATAGCACCCTAAACAAGTATTTATGAGGTCTGAAAATGCACCCCTTAAACAAGTATGACAAGTGCAATTTCATACCCTAAATAAGTATTGATATTATTTTTGCCCCCATTAGAAGCAAGTAAATCAGTCATATTTTGACTCTAAAACCCTTCATGATAACTGGGAAAACAGAAATTCAAAAGTTCATAACTTTTAACCTTTATTACATACTACATTTGTCTCAAAGGACCCTAAACAATGATTTATTGTACAAGGTATACCCTTTTTCTCAAATTTCCTTGTTTTAGATACTCTATTCACGATACGTAAGTACAGTGCCTGATCATGAAAAAAGACCCTTTTTACTTGAATCTTTGGCCACGCATGATACCCCTGGTCAATGACCAGTAGCCCCCCTGTGCAGAAAATAAGTGCACACCCCCTATAGAGGAGTAACTTTTCAATCAAAGAAATGTCCGGATTTCCAAGTCTGCTTTCTGAAAACGGCTTGAATTCCAGTTGCCAATGTTACTTGAAAAATCCTGGAAATCCAATGTAAGAAAAATCACGGCAATGTCCCAAATGAAGTCTCAAATTGAAGATTTCTGACTTTGAAGCATTTTTCTGTTAGATTTTTTGCTTTTAGACACTTTTAAAAAATCTGGATTTCCAACAGTCACAACTGGACAGAAAGTCTGGAAATCTGAACTCCTCTATAGTTATTCCTTGTTACCAATTTAAGTTAGTTTAAGAGGGCAGGCAGGATCACTCAGTGAGAAATTTAATAGACATTGTTTTGCATTGTATCTTTAAAAGTACCATAAGCAGTGGCGTACCGTGGCCGCTCCTACCCCGGGGGCTGAAGAAAATTCAATTTTGCCGCCCCTTCCTCAACAACCCAAAAAGGTTGACCCAATTTTTTTTTTTCGGTGGTTTGAAAAAGTGAAAAAAAAAAAAAAAAAAGGATTATAAGCGCTGGTGCCCTAAGAGCAACATATTTTCACATAGTAGAATTTTTTCAAAATTTTTTATACTTTTCTAATTTTTTCCACCCTTTTTTCTTTACTAATTCTTTTTGCCTCCCCTTCTTTTTCCGCCGCCCCTTCGTTTTGGCCGCCCCCTGCTTTTACCCCGGGGGGCTGGCGCCCCCAAAGCCCCCCCAAAAATATGCGCATGATAAGTGCATAAAACTAAAAGTATACATAAAGTTGTGTCTAACATGTGTACATAACATTAAAAGAAATAAATTTATTTTTGGAAAGGAAATGATGCAAGAAACCAACACTGGACATTTCTACAAAAAATGAGCAATTGTTGAGAAAAGCACCAAAATTGATTTTTTTATGCCAATTTGTTTTTGGTATGTCATAACAACTTACCCTAAATATCCAAATCGGTGAATTTCTCAAATTTTTGTCATCATTCTAAAAATATACCTTAAAAGTCCAAAAGTAGTCAAAATTAAAAAAAAAATCATATTTTGATCCTTTTTGACCCATATTTTTAACCCAAAGAAAAAATTAAAAAAATTCGAGAAAACTCTTTCAGGAACTCCTCAGTCCTATACCTTTGTATAGGAGCCACCCATTGTTAATCCGTGATGAATCCACACTTTTACTGTAACGTATACGCGAACGCAAGCGCGACTACGCATTACGCGAGAGTGTAAAATTTGTCATGCCTTGAACCTGTACATTGTATGCATGCTTACAGCTTGAATTCATTATTTTGCAGGTAGCAGGCCTAGCGGCTAAACATTGCCGTCTTATTCTGTAGTTTTTTGCTGATTTTAACTGACAAATCACTGAAGTTTTTGTAAGGCTGAGTAGCAATGATTAAAAGGGCATTTTGTGATCCACAGCCTCATCCCCTACTTTTCTCAAAATAAGTTGAGATTTTTATACCACTTGAAACCTCTAGCTACATAATGTTTCTTAATTTCCACCCGGCACTCAAGTTAATTTTGAGCCCAAATACCCGGCACTCCAGTCTCAAATGTTTCAAAATTGCTGAACAATCAGTATAAAAATTAGTAATTTTTTATCAAAATTTCAATTGTTTTACCATTTCATATAAATGCCATGAACAACGAGGAAACATAATTGAATCCCTAATTCTAGTTTTGTGTTTAGAACACAAATATGCACTTTTTGTTTTTTTTTTGCATTTTTCTCACAAACTGCTCATTTTTGTAGAAATCTGCTGTGCTAGTTGGATTCCTTGCATCATTTCCCTTCTGAACTTGTATGTACTTTTATGTATTTAGCATCATTACTTTTCAAGATACAATGCAAAACAATGTCTAAAATTTTCTACTTCGAGTGACCTTGCATGCCACCTTAAGATCTTGTAATCTGCCCACTGAGAGATAATATTGGAGGAGTACTTTAGTCTTATCAGCATGACATGATGTAAAAATTCTACAGAATTACAATGATCAGGGATGTAAGTTTGTAGGATTAATCCTGAATTCAGGGTTTTTTCTGTCCAAGTTTTCGCACTTTATTATCAGCCTGTTTTGGGGTTATTTAACCCAAATTCATGCCCTTTTTCAGGATTTTTTCCAGAATTTCAGGATTTTTTCTTCAGGCCTACTTACATCCCTGGGTCAATCCAGTTATGTATCCCTCTTCTTTGCATGTAGAGGAATGATGTAACGTATAGTGCAGGGCAATACATTCAAAAATAGTGTAAACATATTATTGCTATGGTAAATGGTAATTTTAAATCGTGTGTTACATCCAGTTGCGTACTAGACATTTTCATTGGGGGGGACAAGCAGGGGCAAACATATTGGGGCAGGCATCCTTCATGCTGTTTGGGTTTATAAGCGCATCAACACCATCATCGCACTGGGTGATACAGGAAGGGGGTTCTGAGGAGTCTTGGGATCTGCTTGGAATGTGTCCCCGGAACAGTGGTGCAGATTTCTTTTTACATGGGAGGGGGTGGAATTGGAAAAATTGTCTTGAAGTATAGTGAATTCAACTACTTTTTGCGACAAGTTTATGGTAAAAATGTGCGCAAAGCGCGCAATCATTTTTGGCATATTGAAGCTAAACTAGTGACATATGGTACAAAAGTGGAATAAATGCAAGGGTTCAAATCAGGCACCTTTGTTCCATAACCATTAAGGTATAGGATTTTTTTTTGTATACTTAAGTAGCCCCCGAATGAAATGTATTTAATTATGTTTTACTCACTCAGGTAGCATTGTGTGTAAATTTTACATCCGAACTAAGTGCCATTCTCTTTTTGGTCATTTTAGTATCTAAAATGGCCCAAAATGAGGTTTTTCAATATTGCCGTCCAATTCTAGTAGTCACCCCCATAGACTTTACATATAGCACTTAGTTCTGATGTAAAAAATTTCACACAAAATGCTTTTTGAGTGATTACAAAGATAATGATATACTTTTCATTCAGGGGCTATGTGGACTTTTTTTATTGTATTGCTTGTACAATGACATATCGGTCCTTTTTCACAATAAAATGTCAATCTGAAACAAAGGTGGGTCGCATGGGGTGGCTCCTGCCCCCCTGCTAGTTACACCACTGGTTACATGACTACTTATACAGCAAATTGTTTGTGCTTCTTTACATGTCACACATTGCAATGCCAATTCTTAGTCAGTGGCCGTGGCCAGGGATGTAGCTACAGCACCCACCACTGACATGACTGAGAAACAAGTTAAGCTCAAGTGTCAAAACTTTCAAAATAACATCAAATTTGGCCAAATTTAGGCCATTTTCAATAAAATTGTCAATTTCAAATGGGGATGATGTTTCCGGTATAGAGTTAGCTACATATTATAAAACAACTGATGAAGAAATTATTCATCTACAATACTTGCTAATTTGCAAAAACCTAATCACAACCTGTCTAGCTCACACAGCAGTTCCATCACACATGTATCTACTGTTCTGCATGTAATGAAAATGTTTCATTTGACTAAAAGAGGCCCTATGTCACATGGGGGAAAATGGTAAATCACACATATTTAGCAGCATTTCTCCTAATTTTTCACAATTGTGCAGAATTCAGCAGCCTGTTTTTACAGATTTTGTCGTTATTTTAGAAAATCTGGCTGTTTTTGTGTGATCTCCCATTTTCCCCATGCGTCATGGGGCCTCTGTTCCAGATGATGATTTTACATTTGAAATCACTCGCCTTTAAAAAAAAAAAAAAAAAAAATCTGCAGGGGGGGTAGGTGGGGGGCTGCAAATTTGAAACGTTCAAAATCACTCATATTTTTAACCGCTGGAATCTCAAGGCAGCCAATGTGTAGCATATAGCTCAATTTGGACTCCAACTTGTATATTTTGCATAGGGTTCCATGTAAAATTAAAACTTCAAATGCATTTTCTGAATTCCAAGTGCTTTTTTCCTCTGGCGTCAAAAAATTAGAATTGATTCCGGATCAAAGTTTCGCAACGAGAACGCACATATTACTTAGGGCTTTCGAGATAAAAAAAAAAAAAAAAAAAAAGCCGCAAAAATTGAAATCGATATTTTGCTCCACAGGCTGTGTACTGTACATACTCAATGTGTAGCTGATACAGTGAAATTTGACTGCCACACTCTTGCAGCCAATGGGCTATTCCATTTGACATGCATACACCCCCTAGATGGAGGTCATGACCTCAATCGTGCACACAGGGGTGTAGATATCAAATGGAATCGCCAATTCAGGTAACTTCATTTGAAATTCACACTCCGTGTGTGGAAGATTAAGGGCATGTCTTCCATAGGGGGTGTATGGAATTCAACTGGAATAGCCCAATGGTTTAATCACCTGTTTGAGTTCTGCATGTAAAATCATCTGCAAGTAAGTCAAAAAATCAGAACTGATTCCGGGTCAAAGTTTCGCAACGAGAACGCGCATGTCACTTAGGGCTTTCGAAAGAAGCGGGAAATTTAAATCAAATTTGCTCCACAGGTTCCAAAGTACACAATGTGCTTACACTCAGCGATTTACCAGCCTACCTTGTATGTCCGATGTGTGAAATGCAGCCAATGCTTAATGGGCTGTTCCAGTTAAAATCCTTACACCCTCTAGATGGAGGTCATGACGTCAATCTTGCACAGAGGAGTGTAAAAAAGCAGGAAATTTAAATCAAATTTGCTCCACAGCTCCAAAGTACACAATGTGCTGACACTGTGATTTACCAGCATACCTTGTATGTCCTATGTGTGAAATGCAGCCAATGGGCTGTTCCAGTTAAAATCCTTACACCCTCTAGATGGAGGTCTAGACGTCAATCTTGCACACAGGAGTGTAGATATCAAATGTGGTCACCCATTCAGGCAACTCCATTTGATATTCACACTCCCTGTGTGGAAGATGTCTTGCCGGTGGGGAGTATGGAATTCAAATGGAATAGCCCAACATTTCTTCTTTTGTAGGATTTGAAGGATTTCAATATTTAGGCCCTATGTCACATGGGGGAAAATGGTAAATCACACATATTTAGCAGCATTTCTCCTCATTTTTCACAATTGTGCAGAATTCAGCAGCCTGTTTTAACAGATTTTGTCGTTATTTTAGAAAATCTGGCTGTTTTTGTGTGATCTCCCATTTTCCCCCATGCGTCATGGGGCCTTAAAAGTAGCTGAAGTTCCAAGATTCTTAATGAGTACACCTACAGAGAGTTATGGGTCAGATGCCAGAACATGCTCTGCACTGGCTTCCAAGTTGAAAACATGATCAAGGCCCACACTACTTGCATCACATCACAGGAGGAGTTACATCACCACCCGCTGAGCACCTAACACAAATGGCAAGTGACCACTCGTCTGGTGAACAAGCTGTTGGTGTCATATGGGTGAGCTGTAAGATCATTGATAGCTTCTTCCTATTAAAAAAATGGCAGGCGATCACTAGTCTGGTGAACAAGCTGTTGGTGTCATATGGGTGAGCTGTAAGATCACTGATAGCTTCTTCCTATAAAAAAAATCAAATACAATATGCTGACATTTTGCATAATGAACCAAACTTACAAGCTTGCATGATCAAATTAGTTTACTCATTTTGCAATTGGGTAGACAAAATGATACGGTCTACAGTATTTATTTGGGAGTGTTCACACTATCATGCCTAATTTGCCCGGGTACAGGGTGTTAGTCCAACACACCGCTACATGTAGTCCAAATCTGAAATGCACTGCACCAGTCCGACACACCGCTAGTCCGAATCTAAAATACACTGCGCTAGTCCGAAACTGAAAACCATTGCGCTAGTCCGAATTTGAAAACCATTGCGCTAGTCCGAATTTTAATTGGGGAAACACTGCGCTAGTCGGACTAGCGCAGTGTTGATCAGATTCTGACTAGCGCTGTAGTTTTCAGTTTCGGACTAGCGCCATGGTTTTCAGTTTCGGACAAGCGCAGTGTTGGACTAAAGAAGTGTTTTCCAAATTCGGACAAGCGCAGTGTATTTCGGACAAGCGCAGTGTATTTCGGACCGGGGATTTCGGATTCGGACTAGCGGTGTGTGGGACTGAAAAATGTGATTTCAGATTCGAACTAGCGATGTGTCGGACTGTTGCAGTGGTTTTCATTTTCGGACTAGCGCATGCTTTTTCGGACTAGCGCCGTGCTTTTCATTTTCGGACTGACACACCTCTAAGTATAGGGAATTTGTGTTGTCGGACTAGCGGTGTGTCAGACTGAGCGGTGAACCCCGATTTGCCATGAGTCCCGGGTTAGACCCGGGTTGATAATTAGTGTGAACAGAAAAAAACCTCAAAAAAATTGACCCGGGTCATTTTTTTCCAACCTCGGAAAGAACAGGTTACAACAGAAATTCACTGTTTGACCCACATTACTGGAAGTAAACACTACCATTATCACTCTCTTTCTATTGTTTCTGTATGCACAGCAAATCAGGCCACCATATCTAATCACTGTACTAAGTTTGAAGTTGATCAGTTATTGCATTGGAGCTGCACAGTGGATTAATGAATTTGCTTCCGCCCCGGACAGCCAGGCAGCCAAACAGCCAGGCAGCCAAACAAACAAAGAAACAATCGGGCAACCATCTGGATGATAACATAAGCCCCACAAATATGTGGGGGCCAAAAATGAGCATAATTAGGCTGCAAGCATGTTATAGTCAATGGCAGAATATGTACACGCCTGCAATTTTTAGTAGGTTTAGCCAAAATAATCAACCAGGGTCAATTTTCTTCATGAGAACAGAATTTTTTTCAACCTGGATTAACTTTGGTACCCGGTAAATAATTTATATGTGAACATGACCTTTATCATGTTTATCAGAGTGTATATGAAATTAATTAAAATGGAAGTGAGAGGAGCTGCACTACTAGTACTGTTACTGTACTTACATTTCACTCCATTGTATGGCCATTCTCTTTTAATACATCAGGAAGAAACACACACAAATTACATCTAGAAGAAAACACACACAAATATTATATTATGGTTATTACTACAATATTCATCAAAGTATACAAATTACATACCTTTACCTGCCATGTACTCGTTCCATTTTTAATGGGACATTTGCGGTGGAAAAATGTCAATATTAGCAGGGACTGTCTTTTGGAATTTGCAGGAGAGCATGAAATAGCTCTTCTGGAGCCTTCAAGTTCAAGGAAAGCTGTTTAGAGCATTTATAATAGAATGTAAGGAGAGAATGGTCAACTAAGGAGAGCTAAAAATCACTCTCCTATATCAGATTTAAGGGGGTACTACACCCCTGCCCAATTTTGTGCCCATTTTTGCATTTTTCTCAAAAATTATAGCACCTAGGTGACAAGTAAGATATGTATATTATAGGGGCAAGGACTACAACTACTGTACTGAAAATTCAGCAACTCAAAGCAAGTAGTTATTGATTTATTGATCAAATATTGGCTTTCCCTCATTTTTGAATGTAACTCCACAACTGTTGTCTGTGCTGAAATAAAATTTTCAGTCCAGTAGTTGTAGTCCTTGCCCCTATAATATACTTGTATATCTTACTTGTCACCAATGCGCTATAATTTTTGAGAAAAATGCAAAAATAGGCACAAAATTGGGCAGGGGTATAGTACCCCCTTAAGGAGAGCAGTAGAGAGCAATTGCTCTCGCTCTCCTCAAATGGCAATCCCTGTTTTAGGCTGTTTTGGGGTGTTTTTTGTTGGTTTTTTTTGCTTCAGGATTAATTTTGGTACCGTATTTAGTTTTTACACCACCACCCCCCCCCTTTCAATAGTAAAAAAATTGCCCCCTTTTCATACACCCAAAACTTCATAACCCACCCTTTAGAACTCTAAAAGTGTATGACCCCCCTACATATTTTCTACCCCCACCAAGGTATTTCTGAACACTCCTTACCATTTCAGGGTTCAAGTGACATACTTGTCAACTACAGAATGTCTTTTGCTTGTTACTGTTATACTGTATGTAGCCTACTTACATTTCACTCAATTGTATGGTCAGTCTCTGATTTATACATCTGGAAGAAACATACACAATATTAAACTATTTATTAAAATATTCATGTAGTCACATTATAATACTTTGTAAGGCCAAAAACATTTGTTTGCCCTAAGAGTAAAAAATGTGGAGGGTCGGTAGGGCAATATTTTTTTCCATGGGCACTTCCACTATTTCAGGGTCAGAAATTCGCAACCAAGTGGGAGAATCCTTTTGAATTCTCTCAGTGGAATTTTGGAAGAATCCATGGATTCTTGCCATATAACTTTGTTCATGATTAATTGCATTACCAGAATCCATTTAAGATTCTTGCAATTTTGTTGACGAGAATCTTTGCGAGAATGGATTCTCACTGAATTTCTGACCCTGCTATATTTTGAAGTGAAACCAGTGAAAGGTTGGAACCTCAGACATCAAAATTCATGGATCCCCCTATTAAAGGGTGGATTTTCTTTGATCCCCTTTTTATAAAATGGTTTATTTGATCCCCCTTCCATGTCCTAAAAAAACAAAAAAATTTTTTTTGTATTTTAAGCTTGAGTTGAGAGTACACACTTGAAACATTTAAAGGAGTATTTCGCGATCCTAACATCATCTTAATTTTATGACATTCTTCAGGATATATATCCATGAAAAAATATTATTCCCAAAATTTAAGTTGATTCCGATTTTGCATTTGCGAGTTATGATTTAAAAAATGGTAAATGTAAAAAATGTGCACGAAGCGGGCATCGTGTCACGCTTGCGGGGGGTGGGGGATGTTCCCCCCTCAGAGTCAGAAACTTTTGCAAAATGAAGACCTAATTGAAACGATTTGGTGGACCATTTTGTCACTATTTATAATGTGTAAAATTTCAGATTGAAAAGGCCGAAAATTCAAGAAATGACAGGACATGAAGCCGTTCGTGGACAAGTTTTCCCTATTGTTGTAGGCCTATAAATTGTTTTAAACATAAATTGGCAAATGTTGAAAGCAGAAGCGAAAATGGCCACTCGTTTATGCACTATGCAGGGGGTGTCTAGTTGGAAGTTGGAAATTTTGAGAAATGTAAATCTAGGCCTACTTGAAGCGATTTGGTGGACCATTTTGTCACTATTTAATAGCGTGTAAAATTAGCGATTTGGTGGACCATTTTGTCACTATTTAATAGCGTGTAAAATTTGTGAATTACGGCCCGTCCATGAAGCCTTTCGTGAACAAGTTTTCCCTATTATTGTTGTCTAGTGACTTTGATGATATTGTGTAATAGGCCCTGCCCTGCATATCGGCAGGCCCGCAGTAATTTTCACAAGCTTTCGGTACGCGGACCCGCCTTCAAGCAATGCCTAAAATAATTACAGTGGCGGCGCTACGGGGGGCATTTGCCCCCCCCCCCCATATTTTTCTTGCGCCCCCTCCCACTTTTGAGGGAAAAAACCCAAATTATCATAAATTTCCACTTTTGCGGCAATTTTGCACAAAATTTGTCAATTTTGCCCCCCCCCTACGCTGACGCAGAAGGTACATCCTCTCATGATCGAGAATTTATTATTTTGGCTATACAATGTAATGGCCAAGCCCAAGGCAATACAGTAGACTGAGTAGTCAGCAGTGATGCCAACGCCGCGCCTTAGGCGCACAATTGGGCTACTTGGCGATCACTTGCCGCTACTCAAAAAAGCATGCCGCTACTTGTCTAAAATTGGGCTACTTTTGCCAGTCTCAGGCCGCGGCACTAATTTGATGTATTTTCCTTTCCATTTAGCCGATTTATAAAGGTTTTGAGTCTTTGAAGCTCAAATTGAAATTACAATGGGTTTTGTGACCATTTATTGATCGGTCAGTAACTTCCCAGTAAGTACCGGAAGTTTCAAAGTCAAGTGCTTTTCCGCCCAATTGGGTGTTTTGCGTTCTAAATTCAGGTAAATCCGCCCAAATATCCGGTATTGGGCGCTTTTTTTGGAAGCTTAAAAATTGGGCTACTTGAGAATCCTTTACCGCGGCCCCGGGGGGGGTACTCAAGTTTGGTTTTGGTAGGGACGTGCCGCTGAGATTTTGGAAGTAGACCCATAAATATACCAATTTTTCAAGTAATTTGGACCCATTGATATACCAAAAGTCAAAATTTTCGGCCAAATTTACCCAAAATTGTCTTAGTTTTTACAAATTTTTCCAAAATTTTGGGAAAATTTTGAAAATTTTGGCTAGATTAAGGAAAAATTGGGCTATTTTCCGAAAAAATTTAGAAAATTTTGAAAAAGGACCCATTCATATACCAAAATAGGCTTTGAAAAAGGGTCATTGATATACCAGAAGGCTGAAAATGCTACCCATGTTTGCGGCACGTCCCCGTATGGTCATTTGTACTGAGTACCCCCCCCGGGACCGCGGCCTGGCGAGTCAATGCGCCGCGCCTTGACGCTGAAAAGTTTTGGCAACACTGCTAGTCAGTACTGAGTCTGAGACTGAGTACAACTACATGGACCATGGACATGGTCCTGACCTGGCTAGATGCCAGGCATGGACCCATCAAATGGCATCATGTCCATGATCGTGAGAAATTGAGAATGAATGCCAAACAATGCTGGACTAGATACAGACTTTAAGGTACATATTTCGAGGTGCATAACAGACACAAAATTTGTGTCATAACAAACACCAAATTGGTGTCGATGACCTGACATGCATGCATTCTTTTGTGATGGTCTTTCAATTTGTGCCGAGTGTCCTTGCAGACTTGACTATGCTTCAGTGGTCATGAAAGGATTCAATAGATAACCTCTGCCCCACTAATCCCCAGCTATTGTCTGAAATTGCACCTCGGAAGATATATTATAACAACTCAGTCCCTCAAATGATAGTCATATAACGACCAGAAGATAAATGACTGACTATCATTGAGGACTGAGTTCCGCAGTCTAATGCTGGACATGAGTAAAAGCTTACACTTACAGCCATTGCATGTATGCATGCATAATCAATACTACTCATGTATGATGTACTGCCATGCATGCATGCACACATGTATCATATGCATGCGTTGCGTTGTTGCGCTATTCAGTCACTGTCAGTCTGGACATACATCCCGCACGTCATCCGCCGTCATATGTATGCATGACATCAAACATTTCCTCTGTTTCTCAATGTTAACCTCGTCAAAAAAGATACTTTACAACATTATAGGAAGCATACACATTGTACAATACCGTTTCATGTAAAAATTCCGCATTCCAAGCTGATGTGTCGCGTTGAACTTTTGAACGTTGACCTTCATTCGAAGGATGACCCCGAATTAAACATTATAAACTTCAATATTTACAATCTTCAATGACCACGAGACAAACTTTATAAAGTAAAATTAATTCAATTAAAAAAAAATATTATAATACGGCATTAAATAATAAATATGATAAAAAAAAGAAGATATAGTACGGCTTATCATTTTGCCCGGGTCATTTTGGTGCATGTAAATCAGTGTACTAGTCCCAGCGAAGGTTCGGCGCGGCCGGTGCAATATCGTCGATTTCGGACAGTTTTCAACTGAAATGTTTCGCGTTTTCGTGCAGAAAATAGCGAGAAAATAATTTTTTGTGATTCTCATAGCTTAAAAAAAATTAGAAGAGCAGGTAAGAAAACCTGACTATCGATTTACATTACATTTGAAAAACTATCTGAAGTAATATTAGAGAAAAACATCGAGTCCATTTGTTTAAATGGTTGAATGAACTACTACGGGCATGATCCTTCAAACAATAATTTCAAACTTTCAATTTTCGTTTTTTTGTTATAACCGCTACCACAGGGCTTCACATGAACCATTGGGAAAATATTTACTCGTATCTACTACTGTTTTTGTTGATTTTAACTAAATTAGTACGATCAAGTAACCCTTTTTTTTTCGGAATAAAAAATATTTTGGGACTTGCATCAAATTTATTGACAGCTAACTGATGAAAGGACACACAATTTTTAGCCGATATACGCATTGGCGCCAATTTGTGCGACGGAGAAATCCCTTAGTGATAGCGCCCCCTGTTGATGAATATATGTCAGTGGAAAATTTTAAAAAAGTCGCGGCGAGACCAAGGTGGCCCCTCTGGAATCAAGCCTTGAAAAATCCATTATATACCCTATTTTAATGAGTACCGCCACATGGTGTCTCGTGGATGTAAGCCTGATGGATGCAATACTATGACATCTAGTTGCAAGAAACTAGGTCTTTACTGTACAACAATGTACAGAAAATGTAGTGGCCATACTTATTGCAACACATCACAAATCATCATAGAGGACAATGAAAGTGAAACACAGATCACAGCTGCTGAAGGCATAGAGCCGGCTGATGAACTTTAGAATTAAAGGTATTTCATAACTGGAGCAACGTACCTCTCCAACCACACATTTTCAATCTGTTGCCATTTTTAGCCAATTGAGTTTGGTTTGTATAGTTGGAGGTTTCATCCAAATAGTATGGCTCCAGATGCCCTAGTTTGGTCTCAAATTGCATACATACATACATACATACATATACGAATTTATATTGCGCCTTATCATCAAATATCAAGGCGCATTACAAAAGACTTAAACTACAAAAGACTTACGCTACAAAAAACATGGAATATAAACAAAAACAATATTATGCAACAGGAAATAAATGTGATTTGAGGAGTTCTTTGAACCTTTTTAGGGTGGGGGCCTCACGGATATGCTGTGGAAGAGTATTCCATATCCGTGGGCCAGCAACATGGAAAGCCTGATCCCCTAGGCAGCGGTTTGTATATGGAATGTGGAGTTTGGTTGTATCAAGAGAAGAACGAAGCAAATGATGTCTGGCGTTAACAGATGAATAAAGGTGAACATAATCCTGCAAATAAGTTGGAGCTAACCCATGCACACACTGAAATATGATGGTGAGAAGTTTAAACTTTATGCGTTCTTTAACTGGAAGCCAATGAAGCTCAGTAAGATGAGGAGAAATATGATCACGTCGCTTTAAACCACAAATAAGACGGACGGCCCGATTTTGAATGCGTTGAAGCTTGTTAAGATTAGTTACTGTAGTTCCAGTTAAAAGTGAGTTGCCATAGTCCAGGCGAGATGTAACAAGTGCACGAACAATGTGATTACATGAGTCATTATCTAAATACCTCCTAATGCGTGAAATGTTCCTTAGTTGAAAAATCAGAGTTTTACACAAATGAGAGACATGAGTATTCATTCCCTCATTTCAAATATATAGTTTTGGTTTCTCTTTTGTTTAGAAACCAAAAATCAAGGGATTAAAAAGTAGAGCTGATCTGGTTTGCAATCATAACACTATTATGCTGGAAGGACACAGTATAGGGTATATAACCAGAAGTATACAATAGCCTATTGTGCTAACATAATTATTATCATGATTGATATCGGAAATCTATCCCGCGGACGACAGTTGAATGCTCTCTGTCGAAGGTAGGTGGCATATTACACTCACGAGTTCTAGGCCTAGAAATCATAATATACATGCGCGTATATTGAAGGCTGGGGCGGGGTCCCGGGGGGGGCACTTCAATTTGAAATGGATATAGGTGTAGGGCTGGCGCTTTCGCACTAAGGGGCATTCGGTGAGAGCAAAATGTAAAAAATATGGGGTCATTGGGTGAGAGTATGATTTTTGGCATTCGGTGAGAGCAAAATGTAAAAAATATGGGGTCATTGGGTGAGAACATGGCCTTTTTTAAATGGAATCTTTGGGTGAGAACCAAAACAGCGCCACAAAAACCTCGAAAATCGAATTTCTAGTTCTAAATGGCTTCAAATTTCTTTATTTTTTCAAAATAAGTAACAAAGTACGGCTTATCATTTTGCCCGGGTCATTTTGGTGCATGTAAATCAGTGTACTAGTCCCAGCGAAGGTTCGGCGCGGCCGGTGCAATATCGTCGATTTCGGACAGTTTTCAACTGAAATGTTTCGCGTTTTCGTGCAGAAAATAGCGAGAAAATAATTTTTTGTGATTCTCATAGCTTAAAAAAAAGATTAGAAGAGCAGGTAAGAAAACCTGACTATCGATTTACATTACATTTGAAAAACTATCTGAAGTAATATTAGAGAAAACATCGAGTCCATTTTTTTTAAATGGTTGAATGAACTACTACGGGCATGATCCTTCAAACAATAATTTCAAACTTTCAATTTTCGTTTTTTGTTATAACCGCTACCACAGGGCTTCACATGAACCATTGGGAAAATATTTACTCGTATCTACTACTGTTTTTGTTGATTTTAACTAAATTAGTACGATCAAGTAACCCTTTTTTCATCGGAATAAAAAATATTTTGGGACTTGCATCAAATTTATTGACAGCTAACTGATGAAAGGACACACAATTTTTAGCCGATATACGCATTGGCGCCAATTTGTGCGACGGAGAAATCCCTTAGTGATAGCGCCCCCTGTTGATGAATATATGTCAGTGGAAAATTTTAAAAAAGTCGCGGCGAGACCAAGGTGGCCCCTCTGGAATCAAGCCTTGAAAAATCCATTATATACCCTATTTTAATGAGTACCGCCACATGGTGTCTCGTGGATGTAAGCCTGATGGATGCAATACTATGACATCTAGTTGCAAGAAACTAGGTCTTTACTGTACAACAATGTACAGAAAATGTAGTGGCCATACTTATTGCAACACATCACAAATCATCATAGAGGACAATGAAAGTGAAACACAGATCACAGCTGCTGAAGGCATAGAGCCGGCTGATGAACTTTAGAATTAAAGGTATTTCATAACTGGAGCAACGTACCTCTCCAACCACACATTTTCAATCTGTTGCCATTTTTAGCCAATTGAGTTTGGTTTGTATAGTTGGAGGTTTCATCCAAATAGTATGGCTCCAGATGCCCTAGTTTGGTCTCAAATTGCATACATACATACATACATACATATACGAATTTATATTGCGCCTTATCATCAAATATCAAGGCGCATTACAAAAGACTTAAACTACAAAAGACTTACGCTACAAAAAACATGGAATATAAACAAAAACAATATTATGCAACAGGAAATAAATGTGATTTGAGGAGTTCTTTGAACCTTTTTAGGGTGGGGCCTCACGGATATGCTGTGGAAGAGTATTCCATATCCGTGGGCCAGCAACATGGAAAGCCTGATCCCCTAGGCAGCGGTTTGTATATGGAATGTGGAGTTTGGTTGTATCAAGAGAAGAACAGAAGCAAATGATGTCTGGCGTTAACAGATGAATAAAGGTGAACATAATCCTGCAAATAAGTTGGAGCTAACCCATGCACACACTGAAATATGATGGTGAGAAGTTTAAACTTTATGCGTTCTTTAACTGGAAGCCAATGAAGCTCAGTAAGATGAGGAGAAATATGATCACGTCGCTTTAAACCACAAATAAGACGGACGGCCCGATTTTGAATGCGTTGAAGCTTGTTAAGATTAGTTACTGTAGTTCCAGTTAAAAGTGAGTTGCCATAGTCCAGGCGAGATGTAACAAGTGCACGAACAATGTGATTACATGAGTCATTATCTAAATACCTCCTAATGCGTGAAATGTTCCTTAGTTGAAAAATCAGAGTTTTACACAAATGAGAGACATGAGTATTCATTCCCTCATTTCAAATATATAGTTTTGGTTTCTCTTTTGTTTAGAAACCAAAAATCAAGGGATTAAAAAGTAGAGCTGATCTGGTTTGCAATCATAACACTATTATGCTGGAAGGACACAGTATAGGGTATATAACCAGAAGTATACAATAGCCTATTGTGCTAACATAATTATTATCATGATTGATATCGGAAATCTATCCCGCGGACGACAGTTGAATGCTCTCTGTCGAAGGTAGGTGGCATATTACACTCACGAGTTCTAGGCCTAGAAATCATAATATACATGCGCGTATATTGAAGGCTGGGGCGGGGTCCCGGGGGGGGGCACTTCAATTTGAAATGGATATAGGTGTAGGGCTGGCGCTTTCGCACTAAGGGGCATTCGGTGAGAGCAACATGTAAAAAATATGGGGTCATTGGGTGAGAGTATGATTTTTGGCATTCGGTGAGAGCAAAATGTAAAAAATATGGGGTCATTGGGTGAGAACATGGCCTTTTTTTTAAATGGAATCTTTGGGTGAGAACCAAAACAGCGCCACAAAAACCTCGAAAATCGAATTTCTAGTTCTAAATGGCTTCAAATTTCTTTATTTTTTCAAAATAAGTAACAAAATCAGTGATAAATGAAAGTTGCTGTTCAAATTGAACTTGTAAGGGTCTTTGGGTGACAGATCAAATGGAAAAATAGGGGGTCTTCGGGTGACAGAGCGCGGAGCAGTATGTATTCATAAAAAATATGGGGTCTTTGGGTGACAGCGATGCTGAAAAGGGGGTCTTAACAGCCCTACATACGCGTCACCTCCAAAGTTGGAGTGCCCCCAGGGGTGGGGTGGGGATTTGTTTGTTTGTATGAAACATAAACGATGCATGGAGATGATTTGATTATGAATTAGTTTATTATCCCCGGGAAGCACAACCCATACCTCTTTAAGAGGGGCTCCCCTCCCTATATAACCACCTCTTCCCTAAATTACCCCTTTCCCCCTCCTCCTTCCCTAAATTTGATATCTTCATATCGAGCTCTACTCCCCCTTCTCTTTCACTTCCAATGCTCTCTCTCATCTGTTTCTCTCTCTCCCGGCCCATATCCCCCTTGCCCTCCAACCACCCCCCCCACCACCACCACACACACACACACACACCCCACACAATCTCTTTCCCCTCTATCTTCTACTTTTTGCAGTAAAATTGCTTCAGTAAAAGTCATTAGGTTATTAGAGGTCATATAATGGCCTTCCATCGATTCTGGTACATGGGATTAAGGACATGAATCGATTTTGTTTATAACACCTATACAATTACAATAGTGACCCCTTTTGTAATGCCGAATGCAAATATTTCGATGGTCTATATTTTTTTCACAGGTGAATTAGCCTAGACTTATTCGGTTTTGTAAACCACGTCTTTCAATGTAGATTACCATGCTCAATTTCTCTCCTCGTGAATATTGCACTGCGAAATTTAAACATTTCTTTTGTATACTTAGAGTAGGTAACTTCAAATCAAATAATTTTACGATCCACACCACTTATAAGAAACTGAAACCAAAACCGAAACTGACTGACACAAATGTTCGGTTTTAAACAAAAGGTAGAAACAATGAGTTCGATATCTTATGATTCAAGTGGTTAGGCAGGACAATAGGAAACCACGTGACCAAAACCAAAACCAAAACTAAAACTATATATTTGAAATGAGGCAGTGATAATGTTGAGTCCAGGTGAACACCTAGATTGCGAACGGATGTAGATGGCATTACAATAGAATTTCCAACTGTCAGATGATCAGTAGAGTATGTTCTGGTATTATGTGGTGAACCAAATAAAATGAATTCAGTTTTGTCCATATTTAACTTTAATTTGTTTAATTTCATCCAGCAACTAATTTCCTGTATACAAGCTTGAAGACGATGAATAGCAAAATGTTTTCACCCGGTTTCTTTGGATCATAGGCACAGTATATCTGGGTGTCGTCGGCATAAATGTGAAAAAATAAATTGTGCTTTCTAATGATGTTACCAATTGGTTGGATATACGTAGTAAATTGAAGAGGCCCCATGATGGATCCTTGGGGTGTTCCACATTCAAGTTTGATTTCTTCAGATAAAGTTTCATTAATGATAACAATAATGACTGCTGCGATTTTGCATGTAGGATTTAAACCAATCCAGTGGGGCACCAGACACGCCAAAGGTTTTACTGAGGCGACCGAAGAGAGTAACATGGTTGATGGTGTCAAAGGCGGCCGTAAGATCTAACATAGCCATAAGAACAACTTTGTTTTGATCGAGCATACTCAAGATGTCACCTTTAACTTTCAACAACGCAGTTTCAGTGCTGTGTCCTTTTCGGTAAGCACTTTGAAAACTCTCAGATAAACTATGATCATACAAATGGTCCTTAAGTCTGGTAGCCACAATGGATTCAATAAGTTTGGCAAGAAACTGAATATTTGAGATTGGCCTATAATTTTTCAAAACATTTACATCAAGAGTGGGTTTTTTCAAAACAGGTCTAACAATAGCTTTTTGAAAGCATTAGGAAAAATACCCTCTTGCAGGGAAGCATTGACAATCATAGTTATCAGTGGTGAAACAGTGGATATGTTTTGTTTCAAAATCCAAGTAGGGAGGGGTCGAGCAAACACGTCTTGTTGGAAAGTTTACCCATGACCTGTTCAACTTCCTCAACCGTAGCAAGAGAGAAACAATTTAACACATGAGTCGTTTCATGATCTTCACTGAAAATTGCTTCGTCATTACAAACATTTTCATTAAGTTCAACCATAATTTTATCAATCTTAGTTTTGAAAAAACTTGAAAATGTGTTACTTAGCTCACTAGCTGAATCATGCATTGGCAGAGACTTCACAGATCTGTTAAGCAGATTGTTTACAGTGCTAAATAAGTCCTTACTATTCGCATCCGATATCTTGGCTCTGAAGAAATCAGTCTTAGCCCTGATGATCATATCATTGACAAGATGGGCCTGGTCAAGGTAAACCAAATGATCATGATCAAGATGAGATTTACGCCATTTACGTTCAAATTTCCTGCGTTTTTTACGAGCTTCCTTGATTTCATCATTATACCAAGGTAGACGGCAGCGAACAGATATACTCTTGGTGGTAACAGGTGCATATTTATCAAGCAAACAATTATATATATCAGTATAACATGTTACCATATCATTAATATCATCACACTCAACACAGGATAATTTTTCTTTAAGTTCAGTACCAAAAGAAGGTTGATCAAAATTACGGAAATTACGCATGGAACGTGTGATCTTAGGAAGATCAGGTTTTACACGATTTATGGTACAATATACTTGGAAGTGGTCAGAAACAATTGGTACTTTGACAGTCCAGTCAAGAACAACATCATCATCGGGTCTTGATATTACAAGATCGAGTGTGTTACCAAGACGATGAGTGGGTTTAGTAATATGCTGTTCAAAACCATTTGAAGACAGCAAATTGGAAAATTGAGACACATCAGATTTAAATGGTTTATTCATATGTATGTTAAAGTCACCCAATAATATCAGTTTATTTGGTCTAACACATATTTCATCCAGCAAATTGTCAGCATCTTTCATAAAATCATTAATTTTGAGATTGCTAGTACCATATGGTGGTTCCCTATAAATACAGATAAACATCATTCCAGTTCGGATATCAGTTACGCATACTTTCTGAAAAGAGAAAGTGTCAATATCAAGCGGTACTATAGAAAGATTCATTACAGTCCGGTACAGAATTCCTATTCCCCCTCGTCTTGCATCTTGACCTCTGGGTGTAGGAACATTGATAAATGAGAAGCCAGGTGGAGTAGCTTCTTTGATCACAGCACCCTCATCTGAAGTAAGCCAAGTCTCTTGAAGGAATAATATGTCTATGGAACTTTCATGAAGGAGATCACAGACAAAGTGGGTCTTGTTTCTGAGTGATTGGACATTCCAAGAGCAAATGTTAAGAAAACGATCAGCGGATGGTAACTGCAGGAGGTTACTCTTACAGACAGATATCTCTTTGGGCTTATTTGGCTTCTTTCTTTGCAGGGATGTCATAACTGGGATTTGATTGTTAAGATTATCAGTTGGCAAGTTGTAACTGTTACTGCATAGAAGGGTAGGTCTATTTATAGTATGCGTGCGCTTTCGGCTTATTATATTCAGCGAAACGAAACGAAACGAAACGAAACGAAACGAAACGAAACGAAATGAAGTTCTCACGGCTATTGGACATTATGCAGATTGTCACAGCTCATCTTGTGATACCAGTTGTTCCTCACGGGTGCAATGAGTCCGCATTGTTGATTAAGAAACACATTTCTCACGGCTATTTCTGAATGAATTATGAATTGATTTTGATTGCAAATTATGCAGATAGTCACAGCGGATGTTTTGATACTCATTTCAAAGTTGTCATTCATTCCTAGCAGGTGCAGTGAGCCCGTTTCGTTGATTATCACTTTTTGCCAAAAGTGATAATCAACGAAACAAGTTCTCACGGCTACTTCTGAATGAATTATGAATTGATTTTGATTGCAAATTATGGAGATAGTCACAGCGGATGTTTTGATACCCATTTCAAAGTTGTCATTCATTCCTAGCAGGTGCAGTGAGCCCGTTTCGTTGATTATCACTTTTTGCCAAAAGTGATAATCAACGAAACGAAGTTCTCACGGCTACTTCTGAATGAATTATGAATTGATTTTGATTGCAAATTATGCAGACAGTCACAGCGGATGTTTTGATACCCATTTCAAAGTTGTCATTCATTCCTAGCAGGTGCAGTGAGCCCGTTTCGTTGATTATCACTTTTTGCCAAAAGTGATAATCAACGAAACAATTCTCATGGCTTTTTAAGCCAATTATGGAATCTATTTAGAGTGGAAATTATGCAGATTGCCACAGCGCATCTTTTGATACCAATTTCAAGGTTGTCACTCACTCCCATCAGGTGCAATGAGCCCGGAATGTTGATTTAGAAACACAGTTCTCACGGCTATTTATGAATGAATTATGAATTTATTTCGATTGCAAATTATGCAGATAGTCACAGCGGATGTTTTGATACCCATTTCAAAGTTGTCATTCATTCCTAGCAGGTGCAGTGAGCCCGTTTCGTTGATTATCACTTTTGCCAAAAGTGATAATCAACGAAACAAAGTTCTCACGGCTACTTCTGAATGAATTATGAATTTATTTTGATTGCAAATTATGCAGATAGTCACAGCGGATGTTTTGATACTCATTTCAAAGTTGTCATTCATTCCTAGCAGGTGCAGTGAGCCCGTTTCGTTGATTATCACTTTTTGCCAAAC
>NC_092637.1:65049433-65068732 GCF_039555335.1 Amphiura filiformis | reverse complement strand
GTTGGGAGCCGTATCAGTAAGAAAATTGATTGCAAATTATGCAGATAGTCACAGCGGATGTTTTGATACTCATTTCAAAGTTGTCATTCATTCCTAGCAGGTGCAGTGATCCCGTTCCGTTGATTATCACTTTTACCAAAAGTGATAATCAACGAACGAAGTTCTCACGGCTACTTCTGAATGAAGGTGCAGTGAGCCCGTTCCGTTGATTATCACTTTTTACCAAAAGTGATAATCAACGGAACAATTCTCATGGCTTTTTAAGCAAATTATGGAATCTATTTAGAGTGGAAATTATGCAGATTGCCACAGCGCATCTTTTGATACCAATTTCAAGGTTGTCACTTACTCCCATCAGGTGCAATGAGCCCGGGTGGTTGAGTAAGAAACACAGTTCTCACGGCTGTTTCTGAATGAATTATCAATTTATTTTGATTGTAAATTATGCAGATAGTCACTGCGGATGTTTTGATACCAATTTCAATGTTGTCACTCACTCCTAGCAGGTACAGTGGTACATGGTGAGCCCGTTCCGTTGATTATCACTTTTTGCCGAAAGTGATAATCAACGGAACTTCACATTGCTCACAGCGCATCTTTTGATACGAATTTCAAGTTTGTCACTCACTCCCATCAGGTGCAATGAGCCCGGAATGTTGATTAAGAAACAAAGTTCTTACGGCTTTTTCTGAATGAATTATGAATTTATTTAATTGCAAATTATGCCAATAGACACAGCGGATGTTTTGATACCAATTTCAAAGTTGTCACTCACTCCTAGCAGGTGCAGTGAACCGGTTCCGTTGATTATCACTTTTTACAGAAAGTGATAATCAACGAAACGAAGTTCTCATGGCTTTTTAAAGCAAATAATGAAATCAATTTAGAGTGGGAATTATGCAGATTGTTGGTGTATGGGATTTTTTATAGCCATTTATTGGGTACAAAAATATGATTTTTTTTTGAAAACATTTTTGACCCGAAATTTCGACCCTTTCTCGAAATGATAAATTCAGCTTCTTTTGGATTGTGAAAGGATTGCTGTGATTTTGTTTAGATTCATAAAAAAGACGTGATTTTCTGCACCGAGTCGTTTCTGCTGTCGGTCATGTTTACATCTCTCAGCTTCGTTTTCACACGCTTGAACTTCCCGGCTCGCACATGCGCCGTGTGTTTGTTACTAGATAAATAAATGATTTAGTACTGTGCGCCCTCTCTTGGTTGTACGACGAGCTGTATCATTTATTTTGCGCCGTTGCTTGGGAGTGCAGCCGTTCAAAGCCGAGTAGCTTGTGACATTGTCAGTGCCTCATGCATGGCTGTGAATATATCCAGGTAAGAATTAATACTGCAAGTTCAGGTTTACAAGTTAAATATATGGGGAATGTGGAGGATGATCATGAATGATGATGATCTTAACTTTACTTCACAATGATCAATCACATGTTATAAGGCAGCACACCACAACAACATGTGGTGTGCATAGGGCCTGCACTTTGGCTCGACATTTGAAAGGGGTGTGAATTCATTTTGGATACGCCCTATTATAATTAGGTAATACTCGAACACATTCCCTATATGTATATACATGTACCACATGTAGTAAATCTGTCTGCTTTATCTATTGTGACGTTCTTAAGCAAATAGTTAAACACGATTTCATCAAACATTATAACAATAGCTTACAGTGTGCAATCATCCCGGGCAATAATTGGGCAATAATAGAGGATGTGCGTGAAATTATTGATTAGCTCCATACGAAGGATTTGAACCGGTGTCCTTCAACCGTAATCATGGCGCAATGCAGTGCATTCAATCAAACGTTGTCGTCAACCTATTTAATCCTATAGTGCATTTGTTATGAGTGTGAGACGAGCTGCCGCGGTAGATTGCAATAGCTTGTAATCATGCTTTTGTTGAATGAATTTGAGTACTCCGCCATATTTACGGTATGATCGTCATAATCTAGGTGATTATTTGCATTGGATGTCTTGAATACGCTGGCGAAGTTGTGTAATAATCGGATTAATGCTATAACAGTAGGTGAATACAAGTTTTGAATATATCGCGTTGCAAAGCCCCATTCAGTGATCCCATTGAAAGAAAAAAAAAAATCAAATTGTTACTTTTATAAATTTTTTTTAATGTGAAAAACCCAAGAAAACGGCAGTATCGACGAAGTTGAAGCCCCATTCAAATAGGCCTACATGTAGCTAATTTATATATACTGTCAGTATTTAAATTAAATCAGTTCAATTCACGCCGAGTGTCCTTGACAGGTTTGACTCTGCTTCAGCGGTCATGAAAGAATTCAAAAGATAACCTCTGCCCCAACAATCCCAAGCAATTGTCTGAAACTGCTCTTCGGATGATGATAGTCATATAATGATCAAAAGATTATTAGGCCCTACTGACTACATCATTGTACAAAATCTGAATTTTGATGATTTTTACGATCGCCCAGATGAAAAAATCACTGAATGGGCCGTTAGTTCCCTCCACTCCTTACCCTGGCAATATGAATCAAAGAAAATAAAGAAAAATTAAATAAAACAAGAAAAAAAAGACAAAAGAAAAAAAAGAAACAATAAAAAGAAAAACAAATATGAAAAGTTCGAACAATATTTGGTTTATAAAATTAATGTGACCGTGATGAGGCTCGAACTCACCACCTTCCGATTTAAAGTTCGAAATTCTGAAGCCTTACCAAGTGAGCTGTGCTCCTGAGATACGAAATAAAAATAAAATAATACACTGTATACCTGCTTGTGTCGGTAATTGATTTGCTCAAATTCCATAATGGTACAGTGCAACAGAGCAAAAATGCCCAAAATTTAAAAGCTATATAATTTATGAACAATATACACTACACATAAAAATACTAATACAAGGGAATTTCAACATAAGAATCCAAACAATTAAGTACCAACATGCACAGCTTTGTCCTTATATCACATTTGGGTTTTAACAAAATGTTATCAAACCTCTACTGTGATTGGCAGCTGCACAAGGCATCTCTTTGATAGCTGATAATGGCCATCCATTCAGCAAGTGGCTACTAACTGACCTTGACAGGCTTGAATGAGCACTGTCATCTGCTACAAAACCATCACACTCTTGGACCTGGTCGCCTATATTAATTTACTAGTCAACATTTGCATAGGAACCGCATAGTCGGAGGCAAGGTTCATTATTGATTGGAGATTATATACGTATTTATTACACGTAATATATATATCGTGTGTTTGCGATTTATTCCGTAATCAATAAGTATGATGAACAAACGCATTTCTGGCAGAAGCACTCACAGCGTAGTGGTATTCGATCTCGACTGTTAAATAAAAGGTTGTGGGTTCGAACCCTGGTAGAATTTTAATTGGAATAAATTTGTTTTATGTATTATGTGATGCAAATGTTGACTAGGAAAAAAATATCGCGACCTGGTCACTATAATGCTACAGGGAGCACAGTACTTTGACAATGGATTGAAAGACAATTATTATTGATTAGGCGCGGATTCTAAAAGTACAGCTCCTATCATGCGTGTGTAGCAAAAAATTGGAATAGAATGTTTGGAATCATGTAACTAAAATACTAAATGCATTCTGCAAAATGTGCTCTTACCAATTTATAAAGCATTTCATTAGCTTTAATTTGACATATTGTTTGACATGTTTGGAATTATGGTAAATCATTAAATAAAATATTTATTAATTAATCAATTATGTCAATTAATAAAAATTTTTAATGCAAATATGCATATTTTCTCTGACAGAATTGTAGGATTTGACAAGAGCCATCTTTCTTGTAAGTTTGATTCTTATAACATACCGGTATCGTATTGCGTCCCGTTATAGTTGCAGAAAAATACGCGTGCAGGACACACATACGCACCCCCACACACACACACCCAGAGGATCGTACCGCTTTACAATCGTATAACATTCATTGGCGCTAGTAGTAGTAAATTCCAATTTTCTTTGCTTTACCTCACTTGTTCTGCTCAAAATTAAAAGGGGACATATCTGACAGTAAAGCTTACATTTTATGGAAATTATGTTTAAATTTGCTTAAACAGCACAAAACAGATAAAGCAGACTAATGTACTATACATAGGCCTATACATGTATGGTATGCCAGGGACTGTTTAAGAATATATCATTAGATTTATGATATTTACTTCGAGGACTGTTATATATCAAAAATGTGAAAAATATCAAATTTTAATAATTTGTCATAAAATTTGTATTATATCGTGAATTCAAACAATGAAATTTATTTGATATCAGAAAGACATTCTTCGTATTCAGAATGCGTTTTCTTTGTCTTTTTTTCTTTTCTTGTTTTATTTATTTTTTTCTTTATTTTTCTTTGATTTATATTGCCAGGGTAAGGAGAGTAGGGAACTAAAGGCCCATTCAGTGATTTTGTGATTTTTTTTTTCATCCCGACGATCGTAAAAATCATCAAAATTCAGATTTTGGATACTAGACTGCGGAACTCAGTCTTCAATGATAGTCAGTAATTTTTATATTTTGGACATTATTATGACTATCATTTGAGGACTGAGTTCTTATGATCCGAGGAGCAGTTTCAGATAATTGCCTGGGATTATTGGGGCAGAGGTTATCTTTTGAATTCTTTCATGACCACTGAAGCATAGTCGAACCTGTCAAGGACACTCGGCGTGAATTGAAAGACCATGTCACTCGCCACAAAAGAATGTCAAAGGTCATAAAAGGCCTATGGCTGATTTTGTACGTTTCGTCATTGTCATAGATGTGCTAACATAGCTTGCTAGTGTAGTGGTTCAGCCGAAAGCCGTGTGTCTAAGACAAAAAAATAATGCATTTACGTGAGTCTGTAATTTATATACCGGTACTGACAGTATATAAATTAGCTACATGTATTTGAATGGGGCTTCAACTTCGTCAATACTGTCGTTTTCCTGTTTTGTTTTTTTGCCATTTGTTTTCATTAAAAATTTATACACGTAACAATTTGATTTTTTTCCACTTTCGCTGGGATCACTGAATGGGACTTTGTAGCGCGGATTATTCAAAACTTGTTTTTACCTGCTGCTATATAGTATTAATCCGATTATTACATAACGTTGCCAGCGTATTCAAGACATAGGTTATGTAAGGGATAAACTGTACATGGGTATAGGGTATTCAGTATCGAAGTTACGTAATGTTACTATGTCAACCGGATCACGCGCTAGAGTAATGAACCACGATCGAAATGATCACCACATAAAGTATATGGCACTCGAAGGCATACCAAAGTAGCGTGATCCGGTAACCAAGAGAATTACGTAACCACTTCGATGCTGAATAGAGGCCCTGCATGCTTTTATCGATTGGCTCCAAACAAAGGATTTGAACCGGTGTCCTTCACCGTAATCACGGCGCAGTCCATTCAATCAAATGTCGTCAGTGTGAGAGACGAACGATGTATAAATCTGGAGGTCACATCATCACTTATCATGCTTATTGTAAAAAGTTTGTCCAATGCATACACTGTGTGTATTGTTCCCGGGTATTGTCAATGCAGTCAAGCAAACAGGTATTATATTTTGAAAAGGCCGCTATAGTATATTCACAGGGGTGTCTTGAATGGCCAATCATATGGGACATAATCAAATTGCAGTGACTGCTTCCTTTGTTACCACATGTCAGTCATCTTGTGATTATTGGACCATGTAAACCTGCAAAAAACGAGACAAAGTGCAGGCCCTATGATTGTGACAACATAACAGGGGCTGTGCAATAATTATGAGCCCTGGGGGAGGGTAAAAAGAAATTTTTGGCGAGACAAAAGGGGAGGGCGAGCAATTTTTGGGCAAGCCGAGAAGGGGGGGAAGCGATTTTTGGCACACATTCATGGGGCGCCTTTTAAATAAAACGCGCTAAAAAGGCTTAGGAAACGCTTAGGAAACGCTTAAATATGCAAATTTTCCTGCTCGCTGCGCTCGCAACATGTATATAGACCATTTAAGATTTGGAAATTGGGATCCCAAGAATTTGGCATGTGCAAGGGGGGGGCAAAGACTTTTGGCAGGCCGAGAGGGGGGGCAAGCGATTTTGGTGGGCCGAGAGGGGAAATTTTACCCCCCCCCCCGGGCTCATAATTATGGCACAACCCCTAAGGGGGATCTAAAAAGTTGGAAGGTTGGGGAAGCACCCAATAAAAACAAAATGCATCGACCCAAATTAAGCGACAAAAGAGCGGCTTTAAAGCATATTTGGCGTCCTCTATCTGTTGAAATATGACATACTCTACCTAGAACTTTTTTATATCTTAGAATTTATAAAGTGAAATCTGGTTGCCATGGTTTTTGTACATTGTGTTTAACTGTGATTTTATAACAGCAACATTGTGTTTAACTGTGATTTTATGACAGCATTTTTATCTTGATGTATTCAATTTGTTCCTTATAATTTGGCTTGTCCAATGTATGTGCAATACTTTGTTATGTTATTTATTACTTACTGTTTTATTAAATTAAATTCTTTAGTGCATCTGTGGTGTGTGGGGTGTGTGTATATGGAGGGCTGATAGTTTAGGTGGGGTGTATGTAAGGGGTGTGTGTGGAGATGTAGGGGTGTGTGAGATGTGTGAGTGTGAGATTTTGCCTCAAAGTGCAATTAATTTTTTTGAGTAATTTTATGGTGTTTTCATGTATGTTTTATATGTTTTTATGTCTTTTAATGTTAACAATGCAAATGTAATATTTCATGTAATTTGGCCTACGGGCCACGAATTTGAAATAAATTTAATCTGAATCTGATTTAATCTGAATCTGATTTAATCTGTTAATCTGAGTGATATGCAAATATATTTTTAAAAGTTCATACTACGATTTCTTTCTTTTTTTTCCTTTTTTTTCAGGATTACAACATGGCATTCAGATTGACACCTAAGACCATGAAGAAAGGAAGACAATTTAATGAAAATGTTAAGCTGGTACAGTGGAATGATTTTGAAGTGATAGAAGTGCCGGTCCAAAAGGACCGGCTTTTTTATGAATAATTTGTGTCTGAATTTCAAGCAAAAGCCTATAAGCTTGGTACTTTCACAGTGTGTGTACACTGACATATATATCATACACAGATGTAATTGGCATTTGTAAAAAAAACCAAAAAACCTTTTGCCGACCGTCCGACTTTACACTTGGGAGGGCAACACAATATATTTTTTGTCTTAGCCTTGTAACATTTTTATAAGGGATAACTTCACCACATGTGAATGAAATAGAAAATACTGGTTGTGATACCCATTGCACTGAATTGACAGGATTCTTTCTTCCTGCATGTTTGATCACACTAGGGATCTGGACAAAAGGAATTCAGTGTGCTGTTATATTTAAAGCTTAGATCTTAAGTTGTTGGGATTAAGGAAATTAGATCCTTATTTTAATCCAGATAATACAACCGTCCACATTTTTGGTTTGATACTTAAACTACTAGTTGCCGAGGTGTACATGATTAGAGCTTTTCGTTCAGGGATCTTTATGTGTGGAATCGGTTTCATGCTGGTATCTAGACTACTAGAGTCCTTACTTGAGGAATATGGATGACTAGACCCTTTCTTGCAGGGAACTGGATGACTGGAACTTACTTGCTAAATCTGGACAACTGGAACCTTGTTCGATTGAATTTGGACACCTGGAACCTCCCATGCAGGGGTCCGATTGACTGGAACATGGCTTGCAGGGATCTGGTCATCTGGAATCTCGTTTGCTGGAATTTGGACAACTAGATCTCTTTTTAGGGGATTTGGATGGCTAAAACCACGCATAGCGGAATCTGGATGTCTGGAACCCTTTTTGCTTACATCTGGACAAGAGGATCTTGCATGGATCTGGGTCACTAAAATCTTGGCAGCAGGAATCCGGATGATTAGAATTGGCATGGTGGGATCTGGACAATTGGAGCTTTGTTTGATTGGTGTCTGGACAACTAGACCCTCACAGGGACTGGGCGGACTGGAACCTAGCTATTCCTTGCATTGCTTGAAATTTATATTGCTTTTATATTTAAACTACTATTTGCTGAGGTGAACATGATAAGAGCTTTTCTTTCAGGGATCTTATGTGTGGAACTTGGTTTCTTGCTGGGGATCTAGACCACTAGAGTCCTTATTTGGGTAATCTAGATGACTAATCCATATCTTGCAGAGAACTGGATGACTGGAACCTTACTTGCTGAATCTGGACAACTAGAACCTTGTTCGATTGAATTTGGACACGTGGAACCTCCCATGCATGGGTCTGATTGACTGGAACATGGCTTGCAGGGATCTGGTCATCTGGAATCTCGTTTGCTGGAATTTGGACAACTAGATCTCTTTTTAGGGATTTGGATGGCTAAAACCACGCATAGCGGAATCTGGATGTCTGAAACCCTTCCTGCTTACATCTGGATAAGAGGATCTTGCATGGATCTGGGTCACTAAAATCTTGGTAGCAGGGATCTGGATGAATAGAATTGGCATGGTGGGATCTGGACAATTGGAGCTTTGCTTGATTGGTGTCTGGACAACTAGACCCTCGCAGGGACTGGGTGACTGGAAACTAGCTTGATTGATTTTAGATTGTATCGTTGTCATTGCATTGATATGTGAAGCAAAAATCATGTTGAGGTAATAACTTTCTAATCAGGCAACTAAAACCTTACAAGTTGCTGGATCTTGCCTTGCTCAGATCTTGTCATCTGGAGTAGGAGTATGTTATTAATATTTGCAGGGATTTGGACAATTCCTTTCAGGGATTTGGATGGGTGGATGCCGAGATGTGATTTATCATTTAATATTGTCAATAAAACCTAACATTCTTGAACATTTAGGTATATTTTGTTGACACTGCTGATATGAGTTCAAAATAAAACACAATAGGTACTCGAGAAATCAAACAACCCAATTACCGAATTTGTTAATATATTCAGTGATCATAAACCGCAGTATGTCAATACCCCATTTTTTTCTATGTAAAATACCGAATGTAAAAAATTGGTGATTCGATTGGGGCATACCCCCACATTGATGAAATGAAAAGACGCTACACCTAAAAAGTGGTTGAGATTTGAAGCTGTGAAACAGTTGTTTTCAATGTATATATATTTGTATGGTATTGCAAAAACGTGACTTTGTTATAGACGTCCTTGCTTTATTAGTTACTTTATGAATAAAAATTTGCATGAAACTCATTCTGATTTAAAGTATAACTCGCTTGTATGTTTTGCGTGTTTTTTGTTTGTTTGTTTGAATGGTTTTTTGTTTGTTTTTAATACCGAAATGAAGTGAATTTAATTACCAAACAGAAGTGTCTAATTAGCATCTTTAAAGTATGCCCTGGGAAGATAAGAAAAGATTTTCTCTGGTACAATATTTAAGGACCTGCTTCAGTTAGGATAAAACCTGAAAAGAACAACTCTCAAAGAATGTGCAGTTACCATCATCCTTCAAACAAATCAGTTTGGACCCCCTTGATTTCGACGAAACGAGGTCATTTCCACCTTCAATTCAATTCAATTTTATTTCAGTATTAAAAACAAACGACCATAATATTTAAGTTATCATTAAAATGCGCACAGCGTGATATTGTGGACATTATTGAAAGGAAAGGCCCGAGGTAATTGTGCCTAACACCTTAAGATAAAAGAACCATCCGTGATTTTGGTATAAATCAAGCAGTTGTTTTGAACCTATTCAATTTGAAATGAATAGGTAATACAAGCTGTTGTTTTGAAGTATCATTGAATTTGAAATGAAGTCACAAGTAGGTGTAATTGACTCGTTTCGTCGAATATCAATTGGACCCCCCCCCCCTAATTGATATTCGACGAAACGGGGTCATTTCTACCTTAAGATGGAAGAACCATCCGTGATTTGGGTATAAATCAATCCCTTGTGATACAAGCAGTTGTTTTGAACTAGAATTTATTACTTTTTTGGCAAAAAGTGATAATCAACGGAACAGGCTCACTGCACCTGCTAGGAGTGAGTGACAACTTTGAAATGCATAATTTGCAATCAAAATAAATTCAAAATTCATTCAGAAGTAGCCGTGAGAACTTCGTTCCGTTGATTATCACTTTTGGCAAAAAGTGATAATCAACGAAACAAACTCACTGCACCTGCTAGGAATGAATGACAACTTTGAAATGGGTATCAAAACATCCGCTGTGACTATCTGCATAATTTGCAATCAAAATCAATTCATAATTCATTCAGAAGTAGCCGTGAGAACTTCGTTTCGTTGATTATCACTTTTGGCAAAAGTGATAATCAACGAAACAAACTCACTGCACCTGCTAGGAATGAATGACAACTTTGAAATGGGTATCAAAACATCCGCTGTGACTATCTGCATAATTTGCAATCAAAATCAATTCATAATTGATTCAGAAGTAGCCGTGAGAACTTCGTTTCGTTGATTATCACTTTTGGCAAAAAGTGATAATCAACGAAACGGGCTCACTGCACCTGCTAGGAATGAATGACAACTTTGAAATAAGTATCAAAACATCCGCTGTGACTATCTGCATAATTTGCAATCGAAATAAATTCATAATTCATTCATAAATAGCCGTGAGAACTGTGTTTCTAAATCAACATTCCGGGCTCATTGCACCTGATGGGAGTGAGTGACAACCTTGAAATTGGTATCAAAAGATGCGCTGTGGCAATCTGCATAATTTCCACTCTAAATAGATTCCATAATTGGCTTAAAAAAGCCGTGAGAACTTCGTTTCGTTGATTATCACTTTTGGCAAAAAGTGATAATCAACGAAACGGGCTCACTGCACCTGCTAGGAATGAATGACAACTTTGAAATGAGTATCAAAACATCCGCTGTGACTATCTGCATAATTTGCAATCAAAATCAATTCATAATTCATTCAGAAGTAGCCGTGAGAACTTCGTTTCGTTGATTATCACTTTTGGCAAAAGTGATAATCAACGAAACGGGCTCACTGCACCTGCTAGGAATGAATGACAACTTTGAAATGGGTATCAAAACATCCGCTGTGACTATCTGCATAATTTGCAATCAAAATCAATTCATAATTGATTCAGAAGTAGCCGTGAGAACTTCGTTTCGTTGATTATCACTTTTGGCAAAAAGTGATAATCAACGAAACGGGCTCACTGCACCTGCTAGGAATGAATGACAACTTTGAAATGAGTATCAAAACATCCGCTGTGACTATCTGCATAATTTGCAATCAAAATCAATTCATAATTCATTCAGAAGTAACCGTGAGAACTTCGTTTCGTTGATTATCACTTTTGGCAAAAAGTGATAATCAACGAAACGGGCTCACTACACCTGCTAGGAATGAATGACAACTTTGAAATGGGTATCAAAACATCCGCTGTGACTATCTGCATAATTTGCAATCAAAATCAATTCATAATTCATTCAGAAGTAGCCGTGAGAACTTCGTTTCGTTGATTATCACTTTTGGCAAAAAGTGATAATCAACGAAACGGGCTCACTGCACCTGCTAGGAATGAATGACAACTTTGAAATAAGTATCAAAACATCCGCTGTGACTATCTGCATAATTTGCAATCGAAATAAATTCATAATGCATTCATAAATAGCCGTGAGAACTGTGTTTCTAAATCAACATTCCGGGCTCATTGCACCTGATGGGAGTGAGTGACAACCTTGAAATTGGTATCAAAAGATGCGCTGTGGCAATCTGCATAATTTCCACTCTAAATAGATTCCATAATTGGCTTAAAAAAGCCATGAGAACTTCGTTTCGTTGATTATCACTTTTGGCAAAAAGTGATAATCAACGAAACAAACTCACTGCACCTGCTAGGAATGAATGACAACTTTGAAATGGGTATCAAAACATCCGCTGTGACTATCTGCATAATTTGCAATCAAAATCAATTCATAATTCATTCAGAAGTAGCCGTGAGAACTTCGTTTCGTTGATTATCACTTTTGGCAAAAAGTGATAATCAACGAAACGGGCTCACTGCACCTGCTAGGAATGAATGACAACTTTGAAATGAGTATCAAAACATCCGCTGTGACTATCTGCATAATTTGCAATCAAAATCAATTCATAATTCATTCAGAAGTAGCCGTGAGAACTTCGTTTCGTTGATTATCACTTTTGGCAAAAAGTGATAATCAACGAAACGGGCTCACTACACCTGCTAGGAATGAATGACAACTTTGAAATGAGTATCAAAACATCCGCTGTGACTATCTGCATAATTTGCAATCAAAATCAATTCATAATTCATTCAGAAGTAGCCGTGAGAACTTCGTTTCGTTGATTATCACTTTTGGCAAAAAGTGATAATCAACGAAACGGGCTCACTGCACCTGCTAGGAATGAATGACAACTTTGAAATGAGTATCAAAACATCCGCTGTGACTATCTGCATAATTTGCAATCGAAATAAATTCATAATTCATTCATAAATAGCCGTGAAAACTGTGTTTCTAAATCAACATTCCGGGCTCATTGCACCTGATGGGAGTGAGTGACAACCTTGAAATTGGTATCAAAAGATGCGCTGTGGCAATCTGCATAATTTCCACTCTAAATAGATTCCATAATTGGCTTAAAAAAGCCATGAGAACTTCGTTTCGTTGATTATCACTTTTGGCAAAAAGTGATAATCAACGAAACGGGCTCACTGCACCTGCTAGGAATGAATGACAACTTTGAAATGAGTATCAAAACATCCGCTGTGACTATCTGCATAATTTGCAATCAAAATCAATTCATAATTCATTCAGAAGTAGCCGTGAGAAATGTGTTTCTTAATCAACAATGCGGACTCATTGCACCCGTGAGGAACAACTGGTATCACAAGATGAGCTGTGACAATCTGCATAATGTCCAATAGCCGTGAGAACTTCATTTCATTTCGTTTCGTTTCGTTTCGTTTCGTTTCGTTTCGTTTCGCTGAATATAATAAGCCCACCTAACCAGACACAATGCAATTTACATTGTGCATAGGCCTACTATCCAAATGATATGAAGGCTCAGGGCCGGGGTTTGGACACACATCACCTGATTTGAGTATGATCTCCTCTTGATAGGTTGCGGATGTATTAGAGTAATAAGGTACTCTTGTTTTCAGAAACCGGCAATGTTTCAATACAGTAGGTCCATAGAAATGACTAGTGCAAGTAGATTCCAATAGAAAACCATGGTGGTCACTGATGCATGGGCCTAGCAAGGCTACCACACACAAAACTACAGTGAACAGCATGGTCCTTGGTTCAGATCAATATCCAATTGTTGAGTCAATAGAAATCCAATTGATTTATTTCAGGCAAGGCTGTACATAGAGATGATGACAAGTCTGCAGAATTCACATGCATCATTATACAGTCACACAGTCAGAAATAATATAAAAATCACTCCAAAATGAGAGAAGTCAGGTAATTGCACCTTCAGTCACTGAAAACTATACATTAACAGAGACGCTCGGTGTCAATCTGGTGTTAATCCGATATCTAAAACAGTAAAACCAAAAAGAACCTTGTCTTTTTGATTTTGAAAATCCAGATCCGGGCTTTGAAAAGGCGGCAAATTTGGGGCGCCATTTTGGATTTCGGATACTTGCAAGGGTTGAATCATCTTAATATGGATTTATAAAGATTCCTCATACCTCAAAACATGTGTTTAGATACCTTACTTGTGTTTCTAGCTAGTATGGTTTGGAAATTATGATAAAAACATGAAAATGGTGGCCATTTTGGACGCCATCTTGGATTTTGGACACTTGCAAGAGTTGAATCATCTTAATATGGATTTATAAATATTCCTCATACCTCAAAACATATGTTTGGATACCTTATTTGTGTTTCTAGCTAGTATAGTTGGGAAATTATGAAAAAATATGAAAATGGCGGCCATTTGAGGGTACTTTTTAATTATCAGTAATTCTACACATATTTCTCGACCTATTCTAGAAAAAAATCAGCTTGTTACACAAAATTTCCAAGTTAAAACTAATACTAATGGCATATAAGCAACTCAGTAAAGTGGGTGCTTTTACAGTACCCAATCAAATCTACATATAAAGGCCATAGCAGGGCATTTACAAAGAATGGTCAAAGGTCAACGTTTCCAAAGAAGTATAGTATTAGGTATGTCACAGTGGCTGCACAATAATTCTGCCACACAGTGCATGCAAGCATAACAGTGAATTAAAAAGCGCGCGAATCAAAGTCGGCTGATTTTTGGAAAACATCAATGTCAAAAATGAATTTCCTTAGTATGTTCCATTTATCCCAATTGTTTGAATTTTTAATATATGGTATGTGAAACCTTTCTGAAGCTACCATTGAATCCGACAAAATTAAATTTTGCTTTGTTCAAGAATTACTGCCTGTTTTATGGATTTTTGACGATCGCTCATAAATCATTAAATATAGGCCTATTGAAATAGTCTGACCTACCACCAGTTAGCTAAAATACTAATCTTTCTTAGCATGTAAATTATTTCCGTCGACATTGAATGAAGCACTTGAGGAAAACTAGTTAAAACATTATATTATCAACGATATTCCATAGGGAGTAGTTTTCAAAACCACAATAGCTTTAAAGCTATTGTGTGTGTCCAAGGCCATACTAGTTTTTTATACGCGCTCGAGTGCAATGGTGATTAAGTTTACCATTTGCCCTCCCACGTTAATCCAGATAACAAAATGTTAATTTAAAGTCTCATTGCAAATGAATTTTTATTTTTACTTTTCGGATTTGGCTTTGAATAATGGTGACACATACCATGTTGACAGTAAAAAAGAATATTCTATTCCAGACACCATCAAAATGTCAAACTTTGTATTTTTTTGTATTATTTTAAAGTAATTAACTGCAGTATTGTTTCTTTATTCAACATCGTAACAGGTTCATACTTGACAAATTTATGTTGAATGAATAGACTTTCATTAAATATTTAAAAAACACCAAAATTACTCATGCCTAATTTACATAATAATATCATGAATACATAATTAGCTGTAATTAGCTAATTTGCATAATTAATTACTTTTTGTGTATTTTTTGTTATCAATTGAAAGAACTTTGTGTACATATGTGTGCAAAAAAAACCGCACCCTGATATCATGTACGGTTTGCTATTGGCATCAATTTTGCATATTAATTAGCCTGACTTGGTCATTTTTTCAGCTTTAATTTGTCTGCAGATTGGCCGAAATTGCTAAAATAGTACATTTGGTTAATTTATAATAATTATTCAATGATAGATTTTTTAATTTTGTTTTCTTTAACGAAGTCAGGAAAGATAGGCATTTAACCTGCGATACTTAAATTAACGCTGCTTTTAAAAGCAAGCGTCCAAATAAACCGTCAAAATCTCGGAATGTGCCAATTTTGTCATTACAGCCATTTTGTGGCAGGTTTTTATTCCATTTACGAGCATCTTTAAATTGACACTACATCACAATGCATTGACCGATTTCAATTTCGTTTTTTGATTTTTGATGCTCATTCATGTAGAAACATTAAATAACGTGTTTCTGCTGCGCTTATTTTTGAGGTGATATGCCTAATAGTATAGATGTTGACGCAAGCTTTCGTGCGGGAAACATAAAAACATACTCGCCAGTCGTGGCCTCTTTATGAGATTTGATACGGCGCTGAAGTCTATAGGCTGTTCCAAAATCAGTTCCAGACCCGGTTTCCAGACGCAAGTGTGTATGTTGTTACAACCAAATCAAAGTAATTTTATCATCAAGTGACCCACATAGAGAAATATGACATCTATCGTGAGCCAATCTGCATTCTGTTGCCTGCAAAAAATTTAAAACAAACACGAACCTTCCAAAATAAACATATATTCGCACTCGGCGGCCCAGTGACTTGGGGTAACTCTTTGATTTGATTTGATTTGATTTGATTCGGTATCTCCATATTGCACATACAACAATACAAGGTAAATGGATATAAAATGCATTAAGATAAATAACATATAATACGCAAGCAAGGAGATATCACAGGATAGTCCTTTAAGCCCGATGGCTTATTTCCGAAGGGGTCCTTTATACATAGAAGGGCAAAAGGCATAAAAACATACAAATAAATATATATATACAAGTGAATATTAAAAGTTTTAAAAAAAGTATTAATAATACTATAGTTTTGAGCTGGAAAACTTTGGTACGTGTTGGAGTCCCTATGTGGTCCATTCCATTTTATTTTATTTTTCTCTCACTTTTTTTTCTTTTTTTTCTTGTTCGTTTCTTTCTTTCTGACTGCAGCGATTGATTGTTTTTTGCCCGTTTTTTTTTCATTATATAATTCAGGAATTTTTAGGCTATACTAGTCTAATAGGCGCAGCCTATGAATATAATTTTACAAATTAGTTTATAACAAATTATTAGTCATGCACTTAGTTGTTGGTTTTGTTATTGTTGTTGTAGTTATTGTTATAGGCCTATCAGGGTATAAATAGCCTATAGAAGCATTGATTTATTTCACGACAGAGAGGCCTATCACCCAGGATAATTTTGAAAATTGAAAATGTAGAAAATCCAAAGGAAAATTGCCGAAAACGGCTGCACACAATCAACCCCCCCCCCCCCCCATCAGCCCATATGGTCCTATCATGGTCGCCCCCTCCCTATCCCTGCAACATAGGGCCTATAGGACGACTCACGATCCGCGGTTTGTCCGTGGCCCTAGTTCAGATTGATACACTATTGTACGCATGAGTTCATTCTTTTCTGCATGGCTGTTTCCATTATTAACTTACGCCCCTCTGGAATCAAGCCTTGAAAATCAGTTGTATTTAACCTTAAGCTGGCCCGACATCTGTCTCATTTTGATAGTCAAAAACTAATCAATAACCCTATTGTTGAAGTGGATAATAAGCTTCTACCTTAGATGGCTATAGAACTTTTAATAGCTCTGGTCTTTGCTAAATCCTGTTTAAGTGGTGGGTTACCAGGCATTGTATTGTGTACAGGTATGCATAACCAACAATTAACAATGAGAGAACTTTCTGAAACCTCGTTGACTTGGGGATGATTTGAAATGACCGCCAATTATGACTGTTTGATATTTATTGCCAGCAATGTGGAAAAAGAGAGACGCATGTAAAAACGTAAAAAGCTATAATTTTGTTGAAGGACCAAAGTTTAACAAACCATAACCCCGCTTCTGAATATCGTTTGAAGTCAAATGATATACCATTTTTAAGTGTATGATGTTTATTTTTAAACACGAAATAAAACAAAATTGACCGGGGAGGAATTTACGGCTCATTCGCCGTGAACGGTCACATATAGCCTACCACGTCACAATAATTTGCCTGCTGTACGCGCGGCCAGAATTTCAGAATTGAGTGTGAATCTTGTTTTTAGCCTGGTATTAACACTTTGATTTTAGGATTAAAATAACGAGTGTATAAATTGCAAATTTGCACACACCCCGGGGAACCTTCTCAAGTTAGTTTGGGTAAGGATGTGAGGCTGTGAAACCAAATTTTTACCAAATTTGACGAAAACAGACCCAAATTGTATCAACTTTTGGACTGAAAGTTTTCGTAAATGTTTACTTTTTCGAGAAAATTATTGAAAAATACCCTTCTTAAACCTAAAAAATTTTCATGACACTGAGGGTCAATAAAATCATGGCTAAAAATACAACAGAGTCTAAACTAAATGGTTGAAAATGCACCCCAAATCTGCCGCACATCCCCACGACACATTTCACCTTATAGATTTTGAAAATTGTCGAATTGTCGCAATAAAATAGGCCCAAATCCTAAATTATCCCCGAAAAATATTTTTTCGCAGGTGAAGTTGGAGTCTTATATATTTTAATCTCGGAGAGGATAAGGGTTGATATTTTTAGCAGGGTACATTTTTTTTTTGTTGACGTTGAAGTTCCAGATTCTTTTTTAAATATTATTATTCATTTATTATTTATACCTGTACGTGGGGGAAAAGACACACGACAGCTACAGAGAAGCAACGAAAAAGCTCCTGTGAAGTGCATGAAAATGCCCCGAAAAAGTGCCAACCGAAACACCCGAACAGGAAGACAAAATAAAAAAACAAAACCAAATACCCAGGAAATTTCCCGAAATAAGTTCCAGATTATTTGTCCCCCACTAAAATATATTATGAACACTCCCTTATGAAGTCTCCCTCTTCGGGCTGTTCTGGTAGTAGGCGTTGACAATTACCTTCGTAATTTTGAAGCATGTTTGAACCCGACTGGTTCTCTATTCACATTTTAACGTTGCAAGTAACATTTCAAGACCTCCATTTGTGACAGGTATTTAATTATCTTGCTAGAGATGTGTCTAAAGTTGAAATTCAATATTTCGGATCGCAAAGATCGAGAGATATAAAGTTGCTGAATATCACTTTAACACCATGGATCATATGGGCGTCTTATATGAACGATTATGATAGCTAACCAAAAATGGCTGGGATATAGGTTGTGAATGCTACATGAATATTCATGAATTATACAGATTCCGTTCTTCTCTAATAATAATGATGTCAATCACTCTCCTAGACAACAGTTGCTTGGCGCTTGTAAACTAATCGAATAATAGTGCTTGACAACAGCTAAAAAAATAGGCTAAAAACACATTTTCACACATTTTTTTCCGCACTTTTTTTTATTTCACATGATAAGTAGACATATTTTCTTACGTATAAGGTAATAATATATTTTTTGTGGAGGCAAAGCTAGCCCTTCAACACTTTGTTTAACCTTAAACAGCATACAGTGGTTTAAAATGTTGGAAATTTGCATATTTTAACAATTTTAAGCCAATTTTTGCACTAATAATAGCCCAAGAATGTCCATATTTTTTATAGTCCATATCAACTCGGATTGTTTTAAAGGGGTGTTTCGTGATCATAGCATCCTCTTTTTATGACATTTTTCAGTACATATCCACGAAAAAAGCCTATTCCCAAAATTTCAGTTGATTCCGATTTTGCGTTTGCGAGTTATGCATGATTATGTGTATTACACTGCTCCATACACTAGAGGAAGTTTTGGATGAGAAAACGGACATTTTGATGAGAAACGCCAAAATGGCGAGAATTCAAATTTTCTCATTCTTTTGGATGAGAAAATAATAATGTTTATTTTGAGCTCAGCGGGATTAGCAATTCTCACCAGTTTTAATACGACAATAATGATTGACACACACACCAGGAAGTTTCTCATCCAAAAGAATGAGAAAATTTAAATTCTCACCATTTTGGCCGTTTCTCATCAAAATGTCCGTTTTCTCATCCAAAACTTCCTCTAGTGT